>NW_023618859.1:18917-20469 GCF_014905685.2 Nematolebias whitei
CACATCTGCAGCACAGGCCTGACTTTAGCAGATAAGCTGCATCAAAAGTGAGTATAAGTATTAATTGACATAAAAGCATCAAAATAATCATTCCTATATCATTCCACCCTTGCCTTTTATGGCAATTTAGACATTTAATTCTGAAAAGTAACACAAACAAAATGTATATGTTTGAATAGGCATAAAGGCAACTTAATATATTGATATAAAACATATTTTTATATCATTCCACCCTTTTGCCTTTATGGCATGTAAAACATAATTCTACAATACAACTTTTTAGTTTTGAAAATGCCATCCCTTTAAGTTGAACTCTAAACGATCTCCGACCTCTGAATGGTCGAGTTCTCCTGAAATTGAAATTGTTCTGGACTTTATCCTAAATAAACTCACTCACACAGTTAAGAAAATCCAGACGAGTTTCAAACCCCTGGAACGTTTTGATTTATTACATTCCCACTGACACGATCATTGTAAATCAAAACACCTGGTAGGTGTTCAGATTAGTTTTTTCCCTACCAAACCATGTACCAGCTGTATTATAAATTTCCTGATTAATTCTTTTTTTTAAACCCTCCTAATATAAAAACAAGTTCCCAAAATACACAAAGTTAATACAGAGATACATAGATCAAACTAGTTATTCTTCTTTTCACTAAACAAACAAAAGGAATACTGCATATATTTTGCGCCGTAGATAATATTCCTGTGAATATATCCCACCAATGGTGAG
The DNA here is from genome assembly GCF_014905685.2 of Nematolebias whitei. Classification (NCBI taxonomy): domain Eukaryota; kingdom Metazoa; phylum Chordata; class Actinopteri; order Cyprinodontiformes; family Rivulidae; genus Nematolebias; species Nematolebias whitei. The sequence goes on from NW_023618859.1 coordinate 19,651, forward strand.
CCGACGCCTACACTATTAGTTTTAGCCACATGTAAAAACCTTGTTCTGGGTAATGTAAGTCGATACCTGAAGACTGGATACGTTGGACTTATGAGACCTGATCATTTCAGTTAACTCCATGGACTCATTCAATGCGCATTTTAAATGGTCCATAGAGACTCGCCACGGTACTTTCAGAACTTGCCATTGTACGGTAGTAAGGCGAGTGTCAGAACTATAATTAGTCAAACGATAAGTCCGGTTGTTCCAATGCCACAGATATACACCTGTCAAACACCCAGAAAAAGGCACCTTAGGTAACTGAGGATGACTCCTAATTGTGGCTACACACAGAGTGTGTGGGCCAATCTGCCATAACATATCTCTCGCTGGTTCATGAGTCCAATCACACAATACCTTGTCTCTGGTTAAACATGGGTTAACATGATTAGTTTCAGCATCTTTATATCTCTCCTTTATCAGCTGTCTCACATAATTGCATGTCATATGTGAGATTTGTCTGTGGCTCAAACCACTCACCCTGTACTTTTATTTTATTTTATTTTTTTTTAAAACCAGTGTCCTTGTACAGTTATTAAAGGCAAAATGTGATATTTGCATAACTGTGGTTGCCTTCATTTCATTTTGTCAATTCAGGTTTTACAACTACTCAGTAAGAACTGGAAATTTTCCAAAATCTCCTTCACTCATGATGATGTCGATGTAGTAACCACCCTCTGGCAGTGCTCCTCCTGCAGTTGTACATGAAAAATTGCAAGGTACACAGGAAAATAAGTTCAAAGCTTCAATTATGTTGGAGAGCACTTCTTCTGTGCTCCC
>NW_023618859.1:20569-22804 GCF_014905685.2 Nematolebias whitei
CGCACCGAAACGTCGTTTTCTAGTTGCTTAATCACTGCTTTTGTCAATGTTGAAACGTTGTTTTACTGGTTGCTTAGTCACTGTTTTTGTCGATGTTGAGACATCGTTTAATTGGTTTTTGGTATTGTTTCTGAACACCCCAAGCAAGAATGAATTTTGTTGTGTAGTTAAGTTAGAGACTAAGAGGCCTTTAACCATGCCAACATGCAGTTCATTCGTTAAATTGCAATCTTTGCGGAGTCAATGTAGATTAATGCTACCTTAAGTACCATAATCTACATTGAGCTCACAATGCTTAAGCCGAACCTACTCGAACAATTCTATTCGGGGGGGGTAGCTAATTCTTTTTGATGAGTCTCGCCATAGACTTCCAAAAACATTTATGGGGAAACCAAACACCCAATCTCAAGTCGTTCGTCTAAAAGACAACAGACAATTGAACCAAACTATATTTTGCCATGTAAAGCTAACTTAAACCGTTAGGAATGGAAAAATAGTTTGGAACACTCTTCTATAGGTATAAACCCCTATAGTTACCCTTTTCAGCATGTTCCATCCCTTAACTGGTAGTTGTAGCTGTTCCCAATCATAATAACTTACACACCAGGTGCATATAGTTTAAGGCCTTATGTAAAATCCCCTTCATAAGCCCACCTTAAACCACGTAATTGCATGTCACATTTGAACCAGAACGGCACAGACTGGACATCCACCCAGCGACGACCTTCGCTGGAGGAGACCTGCAATCCTGACGTTGGTCTCCACTCTTCATCCAGTGGCCGCATCTTCGGTTCAATCCAAGGGAACCCTCTGTATGCTGATCATACAACACTTCCAATCGTTGTGGATTTACCGTTGTGGATTATATGACTTTTCCAATGGATTACAGACACTGTTTCCAAAGGGTTAAAGCATTGCTACAATGGAATTACCAACAGCGTTATGGAATTATCATCACCACAATGGAATTACCAATGTAGTGAACCTAACCTGATGTCAAATCTGACCAGATGGACAGAAACTGTTATTTCATTGATCTGCATCCAGAAATACAGTTTGACCCATCCGGAGACTTTCTTTCTTGAATTAATCAAGTAGAAAAGACAATTCTCTATGATCATTACTATTTTACAAATGTTTTGATAATCAAATTGTGTTAGTTCAAACAATGTTTACAGCTTGTGAAGAGAACTACTCATTTTTATTTACATAAACAGTAAGTAATGATTTTTATTCCTCATTCAAAGAAGAAATCAGGGTAATATGCATTTCTTGATTTTTCTGTCTTCAATGAGCAAGTTTGTAAGTGTGTGTCAAAGTTCAGGCTTCGGTCAACTAAAAAGTTTACTGAAAAGAAATGTCATGTTTAACTTTTACAGAAGATACAGGAGAGTTTGACTCCACGAAGTCTGGTTTTCTCCAATAATCTTTCTGTCTGTTTTAAACAATCTTAATCTCTATCCTTGAATTTTCATAACACCTTACATCACAAACCACACCTCTGTTCTGGTCTATCCACCAATTAGAAAGCTCTCAAATGAACCGGAAGTCGACCCATTTAAATGTGGCAACTTCCCAGTTCAGAGAGTTCTGTCGGATGCAGCTCATGGAGAAGTGTCAAAAGAAGGTCTGATGTCTGTGTCGAGTCTCTGTCGAAGAGAGACGCGACGAGATGAAAAGAGCTTAAAGGAGTAGAGCTCTGAAGGAGTTCAGAGTTCTTGAATCCAGAATGCAGGTACGATTTTGGGAATTATAACTTCTGTTTGGATAACCTCGCACGACTCTCGAAGTATTTTAGCTGTTCTCAACGGAGACGCTGAAAGAGTCAAAAGAAGGACTTCACGCCGACCTGACATATCATCAACCAGGTAAAAGTTCTACTTCGACCAAGCGTACCGTGGCCAAGCTGAGATCTGAAGGAGCGTGCACGTTTCTGGTCAAACAGATAAATTCCCTCACACATCTCTCTGTAAGATAAATCTCCATTTTCCATCTTAAACTCTCCTTTCTCCTAAAATCATTACTGATATTTTAGAAATGTCTGAAGCAAAGTTCTCAATCACCGCCGTGTGATTGATGTCTGCTGTTCTGCTGAGAAGTGAGGATAATCGCCGTATTGTCCCACTTCCTGTGAAACTAGCCATGTTATCGTTTTCATATTTTGCCAAATTAATGTAAATGTTTGATGTTGTTGTGTTTTATCTTATTTTCCACCCGAGTCTGTAGTTACCGCTT
>NW_023618860.1:0-164 GCF_014905685.2 Nematolebias whitei
AGAGGCATGTTTTTGTGTGTGTGTGTGTGTGTGTGTGTGTGTGTGTGTGTGTGTGTGTGTGTGTGTGTGTGTGTGTGTGTGTGTGTGTGTGTGTGTGTGTGTGTGTGATCTCAGCCAACATGTGGCCGCCATATTTGGCAAGTTCTCACCTTTTGTCACATGAA
>NW_023618860.1:264-17959 GCF_014905685.2 Nematolebias whitei
CCCCCCACCCACACACACATACAGATAATTGGAAGAAAGGTAAACGTCAGAGGCAGCATCAACTGACAGTGACGGCTCTCTTGCTGGGGACAGCGGTGATTGATGATGTTACACCAGGCACATTTCAGGCTCCACTCTGACAGTATTTTCTTTATGGCTCCTTGTGCAATGGCATCATAGTCATGCTAGTGCCACCAAAGCACCCGTAGAATAAATCTTTATAATCTGCCAGTGCCGCATGACCAAGCAGCTGATGTCTGAGCTGCTGCTGCTGAGATTGGTGCACATCCTTCTTGTTGATGTAAACTGACACTTCACTTCAGTTTAGCATCAGCAGAGAGGTAAGTGTGCAGAAATCAGAGGATGGTAGTTTGTTTCAGTTTCTTTTTGTCTGGATCACTCCTGCCATTACTTTTCAGCTCCCCAGTACTGCCACGCCAACTCACACCTGTTCCTGGTTCCATTAGTCGCAGCTGCAGCCACTCCTCCCATCAGCCCCTGTTCATATTATTGTCTCAACCCACCAGCTATCATGTTTGATAAAGATGTGAACTAATTAAATAAACTAATTTACAAAAGACAAAAAAAAAAAAAGGCTGGCGAGGCAGCACAAAAACTAAAACTGAAAACTCGAGGAAATACACATGGAAAACTCTAGAGACTTGTAATACAGCTGTGGAAACTGTGTTAATTGCAGAGTACTGATCTAAAAAAGTTAAATCTGGTCCTCTGGACATTCAAAAAAACAAAACAAAGCAAAACAACAAAAAAATGTAGAAACGTTTCGTCTCTCATCCGAGAGACTTCCTCAGTCTGAGGTGCTGTATTCAGCTCAGTCTCTTAAATAGCAGCTTCTCAGAGTGGATCAACCAGTTTTGCTGCTGACAACCAAAACCAGCTGATCACATGCTCAAGAAGGACCATCAGCCTAACGATGGATCATTAGCACACTGATGGCTGTTTACTATTCACAGAGGGCTGAGTGATACTAGCAATCACAGCATTGTAAGAGGGGGACAATTGAACACGTAGGCCTCCACCCCTGTTTAACCATGGACGATTTCTTTTCACAAAGATGGCCTCCTTTACTCCTCTCTCAAACCATTGTTCCTCTCTATCCAGGATGTGCACATCTTCATCCCTGAAAGAGTGACCGCTGGCCTGGAGATGAGCGTAGACCACAGAGTCCTGGCCTGATGATGTTGATCTTCTGTGCTGGGCCATCCTTTTGGCCAGTGGCTGTTTTGTTTCCCCGATGTAAGACTGACCACAGCCCTCCTGACACTGAACAGCATTCACAACATTACTCTGTTTGTGCCGGGGGACTGGATCTTTGGGATGAACCAGTCTTTGCCGCAATGTATTTTGGGGTTTAAAAGCCACTGGGACGTTATGTTTAGAAAATAAACATCTCAGTTTCTCTGATACTCCCTCAACATATGGAATGACCACTGGTCTGGGTCTGGGTTCCTCCTTTTCACCTGTTGGCTGACTGGAGTCCTGTTTGCGTTTCTTCTCTGCTTTCAGGAAGGCCCAGTTCGGATATCCCCTTAATAAGCCCTTAACTTTTGTTTTGGAACACAGGACACTTACTCTGGCTCTCGTCTGTGTAAAGCTTTAAAACACGTTTTCTGAACTATTGTGTGTCTGAACTATTATTAATGTGAAAGCATATATACTCAACCTGTTTTAAGTATAAAGTATATGAATGTTGTAATTTAGCGTTATTTATGTTTAATCAACGTGTGAGCAGTGTGTCACATTGGTGGGCCCTCACTCTCAGCTGCTCTGCTCAGATGAACAAAGAAGGATCGTTTCCTGCTGCACGAATGAGTGTCTTACCTGTCACTGTTTCCCTCAGAATTATATCAATGTGAACTTGTATGATTATCCTTAGCACTTGTGAGATTATATATAACATGAAGTAATTAGTGTATGATTATACCCGCACACACCTTATAGAGAATGCATCATTTCACATCATCAGAGAAATGTCAAGACTTGTCAAAAGATATAAAAGATATAAAAGATATCAAATCCAACACACCCTCTTTTGGTCTCCCCATATTTATGGGAGACCACACCACGTATGATTTGATTTTACATATATTTTGATTCTGCCCCCTTCAGGTGAACTATGAACTATCATTTTAGCACAAGGGATAATACCAATCATCAAAACACAAAAAATAATAAGAATTGCAGTCAGGGGGGCCAAAATCTTTAGCACAATCTGACTCCAGAGCCGCTAGTGAACCAGGACAGAAACTTACAGGATCCTGGAGAAGGATCCTCACTCTTAGCCTTCTGCAGCGCATTATGTTGGTTCAAGGCGTTGGTCACCCTGGCCTGGGTGTCGTGTCCGGTCTCATCTGGAACATAGGTGCAACAGGTGTCTAAAACGTGATGATTATACAGCTTGACACTTGTCAGGAGGCAGTGATCCCACTGCCTTCCAAGAAGCGTCCTGCAGGTGGCGATAGACACAAATAGGAATTGTTCCTCTGGGGTTCATTTTACTAATTGACTCAGCACCACTACCTGTGATGATTGCATCAGGGAGTGCCTGCGAGTTTTACAACGATGTGGATCTTTAACATAATGGTTCCCATGGTTCATTTGAAAACTATGTGACAGATTCAACGACAGATAATCCACCTCATTCACTTGAGTGTTTAGGGTCGCTGCGTTTGACCCTTAGTTGTTGATGCTGGCAGCGGGAGTGACCTGGAATTACACAGTAATATTCACACAGAAAAATTATGGAAGTGAGTAACACTGTCACCACACCCAATATTATTGTAATCCTCCAGGGGTTCTGGAACAGACCCACTTCAAAACCTGTGAAAAATACCAAATGAGTAAACCTTAGAAGTTAATTAAAATACTACCAAACTACTGGAAGATTAAATTCAAAATGAGTAAACGATTAAACCACTAGTTATAAAACACTCAAAAATAGCCAAAATTGACCCCTGAAAATTGAGAAATACCAAAAGATTGACCTCTCTTTAAAATACCTAGAAGAATTTTAGAATGTTTATGTTGTTCAATTGAATAAAGTAAAATTTTGAATATTTAGAGTTCTCAATTGAATTCACCGACCCCTTTTAAAAGCTCTGGTTGTTTCCTCAGAATGACTGAAAGAAAAGATAAACACTCATTAAACACTCCTAGCTAGCAGGTCTTCTGTGCTTGAGCTTGCGGTGGGAGGCCTTGTTCGTCCATAAGGGTCCTTTTGGTGCTCAGCGGGATTCGGCCCGCGGAGATGTCTTCATGTAAAGTCCTCAGAAACTTTATCAGTCTGAGCAGACGTTCTAAATGACTGTGTGTGCAGATGGGTCAAACCTATATCAGTGTGTCGCGTCTTCGTTTCTTCACGGTCAGGGCTGGGAATCTTCTTTCCTTCCCCGTTCCACCTGTCTGATCGACTTAGGCAGAGCGGAGACTCCTTCTCCAAATTTTGCTGCTGCCTTTTTCAACAAGGGGCAAAGAATGAACTCCCACAACATTCAGATCACCTCCTCCAGATGCCGTGGGGATCTTTACTCCTGCAGTTCCAGCAGGTCTGCTTCAACTTCTTTCAGCGAGCGGTGGGGTTCTTCAGCAGGTGCACATTGACTGAGATGAAACCACGTGGAGCCTTTTCCTTTCAGACGTACTGCGTGTGAGGTACGGTCTTTGATCTCGTACGGCCCCGTCCACCTTGGTTCCGTCCACTTACGTTTCACCACTCTCAGCAGGACCCAGTTTGAAGTGAGACTCGCCGGCTCCTCCTCCGGAGGAGTACTGGAATCTGGAATCTGTTGAGCAAAGCTGGACAACAAAGCTCTGAGTCTCCTATAATACATCTTGTGTGACATGTTCATTACCTGTTCTGAGGGCCACTTGAGATTTTGCTGAGGCCCAAGGAAAGACCTTCCTGTTGTTAATTCATAAGGGGTGAAACCTGTACCCATATAAAGTAAAGTAAAGTCAAGTCAAGTTAATATATCTAAAAGCATAGATCCACCACCTTTTCATTGTTCTCCTGGGTCTAAAAAAGGTCCAAAAAAAATCTACCAAAAGTCTACAAAGGTCTCAGAAAAGTCTACAGAGGTCTCAGAAAAGTCTACTCAGAAAAAAGGGGCGTCCCCCTAAGAGAACCGTCCTGTACACATAAAAGTGAGATTCTTTGGTTATCAAGATCTCTAATTTACACAAATGATGAAGCATCCTTCAATTTTCTCAAAAAGCATCCTTAATGTTTTGTTGTGAAGTTGATAAAATTTGTTGATAAAATTTGTATATTAGCATCTCTTTTTAATTTTCTAGCAAGGCAAATCTATTAAATCAGTACATCAATCACAATATTCCTCCCCCATTTTTCTGAAACAGTACACCAGTGTGCCTTGTTTCAGAAACATTGAAGTAAAGTTTTCCCGTTTCAGTTGTTGGTTAATAAGATTCCCGTTTTGTATTTGCCCAAACTACTGTTTATGTGTGAACCGAATCATTCCCTGTACATGATAATTTATTTATGTATTTATTTTCCAAATTAGCGCTCTATAGGAAATGTGAGATCAACCACAGTTCAGATTTTCCAGCTCATATTGAAGACCAACATTTGTTACCCAAAAAGAATACAAACAACACTTTTTCATTCTTGTCCCTGAGTCCTTAGTCTAATCTGTAAAGACAAAGTGAGCCCAATGGAAAAGCCAATAATTTGTTCAGGGGTAACCTTATTCATTTTTGATATAAGATTGTAAAATTATAACTCTCTTCTTTTTGTCTAAAAGCCATTGAACTAGGCAGGTGTCCCTAGTGACCACTATACTACTTCTCAAAATCAAAATTTTGCTGTAATGTTTGAAAAGTGTGTCTATGTGGGCGCATTTATGTCAGAGCAAACATGCAGCATCTTTCCTGGATCAAGAGTGAACGTACCACCGTACATCACATGCAAAAGTCGACACTCAAATCCAGACGTATAGTGACAGCCCGCTTCAGGTTCTCTCCAGTGTGTCTTTGGAGATACTGTAAGTTCAGAGTTCAAGAGTTCATCATGATGTTAGTCCAGCTCCCCCCTCCTGGACAAAAGTGCAGGTCCACAGAGATCAGCATTTTGTTTCAGCATTTTGTTTCAGTTCAAGTCCATGTGCTCCAAGCTTAGATTTTGTTGTTGTTGTTTGGTAGCAGAACAGGATGTGGTCTCATGAAGTCACAAGTTCTTGTCAGCCTAGTTTTTCATCAACCCTGGACATGTGATACACTACTGGGCATTTCAGAACCAGTCCAAGACGTCAAACTGCAAATTGCATGTGGGTTTTCAGCAACCTATATGAACAATTGTTAATGTGTCATCAGAACATCCCTCCTGGTTCAAGAACTCACTCATTTCAACTTTTTCTTAATTCAAGATTAGCTTAAAAATAAAGTAATCCAATTAAATCCTGATATTATTCTTAATTTATTTATTTATAGCTCTTGTTGTGAAATAAAGATTGTGTTCCTTGTTGAATCTGACTCCCACTTCTTGTTTTACTTTGAAATTGACCCACTTCCTGTTTTACTTTGAAGAGGCTCCCACAGATTGATTTCTCTGTTGAAGTCTGTTCCTGTTTACATAATGTGACACGATGTCTCACACTTCTGATTGGTTTGAAACTGGCCAATCCCATGACAGCAGGCTTGAGAGCGCGATGAAAAGTTAGTTTTTATGTGTGAAGAAACGCCCTGTTTTTAGACAAAGAAAAGTGCAGTTTCTCCTCGAAGCGGCAGCCAGACGGAGCAGAGACGGTCGACTTCAGATTCCTCCTTAACAAGGTTGTATCGTATAGTTTAAATGGATGCGCATCCATTTAATTATATGTTAAAATAATGACTGCATTTAACTAATCCACTGTTTATGCTTGTGAATCTGTGACTTTCTTTGCTTATTAAATATTCGTAAACTTGAAGGTGCGTTTGTCGTATTCTGAGTGCGTGTCTTGACTCCTCCTGCAGGGGAACGGTAACAGCAGAGCTCGGGTGGAGAAATAAGATAAAAAACACAACAAAATGGAGGTTCCACCGAGATTTGAAAAACAGTTACCGAGTCCATCACACTGATCTGCGGCGCGCCATAAAGAGAAGGTAAGCAGAGCCAGTTGATTACGAAATCTGTAAATTGGGCTTACTATAGGCAAATTTGCTCAGTGTGTGTGACTCCCAAATAAATAGTTTTAAATAGAGAAGTTTACGTCGACGATAAGAATAGATAAAAGTAAGATAAAGTAATAAAACCAGTCCCAGATAAATCACGCAGTAGTCGAGCCCACCAGAGATCGACGGGTCTCTGGACCAGAGGGGGTGGGGTTGTAGGATAAATCATTTATTCGCCGTCATCCCTGTAACTCTGAGACTAAGTTGAACTGTAAACTTGTTAGGTTGGTGTCTAACTGAAAACAGTGTTAATTTAAACTTACTTAAAAATTGGAAGTTCATTAAGTAAGTGCGGGACTGGGTGGAATAGTAATTAATTAAATATGACGCACGCACCGAATAGATTAAAATAAAATCAGCACTAATAATTAGATTTGTTGAATAAAATAACTTATGATCTGTGGTGGGTATAAGAGGTCACAGGTTCACAACTATGGCTGTCTTCTAAGATATTAAAAGGGAAGTCAACACATTTTGTTTAAAAAAAAAAAATACAACAGTTTCAAGGGTGACCATTGTGATTCTTCCTGGCGTCTGTGACTCGCGTGAATGTTGAAATAAGTGGTCAGTATCTTGTTTGTTTATTTTGTTGTTTGTGTCTTTGTCAAATATAAGACCACAGTATGAATGTGTAGAAAAAAAGAGTTCCAGAGTCTAAAAAAGTTCCAGAATTTTCCAGTGACAATAAAACAAAAAGGTGTGGTGTGTGTCTAAATTTCCTGAGAGAATGGACACAGAGGTGCAGCGTGTCATGTCACAAAAGTGCGAGCAGGAAAGTTTTAAACTGGTAAAGGAGCAAGCTGAAGTTGTGGGACAAGCACTAGCGATGTTGGAATATAATAAAAAGCTAAAAAAAGCTCTCGTGAAAAAATTACAAAAAATAGAAAACAATGCTCAAGAGGGCCAGGATGTAATATCTTTAATGTGGGAAAAGATTAAAGAATGCTCGAGAGATGAGGATAAGTTTGACAAGCAAAAAAGAGAGGCAAACGCCCTGCAGAAAGGTAAATACAGAAAGTTAATGAGGGAGGTTAAATATGAAAGAAAAGAGTGGTTGAAATTGGTCTTTGTGGCACAGGGTGCGTCCCATTTGTTGAAAAAACAGCAACTTATAGAGCAGCCTAAAACAAAGAGTGAGGAAGTGGGTAGTTCAGCTCCCCCTCCTTATAACTCAAGCAGCAATCAGTCAGCACATCCCCCCACAGGAATGTACCCTATATATCACATAACAGATGGAATGTTACAGGTGGGGGAGGTCACTGACACCCCCTCGCAGCTGAGGGAGGAGTCACCCATCCCAGTTAAAACAAAACCCCTTGTGGCACCAGAAATGAAACCGTGTCTTACACAGTCCACCAGTACACCATTATACCCGACGTTATCATGCCAAACCGAGGGTGGAGGGGACACAAACAACACGCAGCAATGGGTAATTAAAGATGGGTGGAGTCAGTCTGCTAATCCCACAGGACACCCTGATTCGCACACTTCTTCCCTCTTTGCACCCTCAGCATCTCCATCGGACAGCTCTCATGATGGAGAGGGCGTGCTCGTGGGTCTGCAGGGTTGGAAGAATCGTGCAGGGTTGTCTCAAAACCCGCTCACCTGTACTCACCAATTGCCTGCCACGCCCCAGACACGCGTACAGAATCCTTTTTGGCCACAGGCAATACGAATTACTTCTGATTTGTCGGCAGCTCTTCCACCACAAGATCACGCTTCTATCCCTGTTGAAAACGTGGATCCATCGTTAAGTACTGGTTCTTTTCCCCTTCTGCAGGCAGGAAATCAGATACGTTATAAACCTCTTGCGCTAGGTGATGTGCAGGCGTTAGTGGACAAACTCCCTCCCCTCACAGAAGGAGGAAGTAAGTGGTTGAATGTAGTGGACTCCTTAACTAAAGGCATTAATTTAGCTGTGGGAGACATGAGGGCGCTGTTGGGAAGGTGTGTAACTTCTACTAGGATGGATGAGATAGAGAGAGCTGCTGGGTGGGATCGTAACATACCTGACTCAACTTGCATGTTGTCGCAGTATCAGAGACTTGCCGCCGCTCTCAGACAGGCTTATCCCCTTCCAGAAGGTACAGGGGTTCCTAAGTTCACCTGGAAGCCTGGTCAGAACCCCACTGCATATTTAGATGTGTGTAAACAGGACTGGTATGACAGAACACACTGCCATGGTCAGGGGGAAAATCAAAAGTATTTTTTTAGACAAGCAATACTTGATGGTGTGCCAGCAGCAGTCAGTAAGGCAATAAAAATTAACCCTGATTTGCCCACAGCAGATGCTGCCCAGTGGGAACGGCATCTTATTCATCATCTGCAATGTGTGGCTGATGAGGAGACTAAAACTTCCTCTGAACTGAAAGATATGCAAACGCAGCTCTTAAAGCTACAATTGAAACAGGCTAGGGATGTAGTTCAATCTAAAAAAGAGTCAAAACAGATGGTACAAGCTGACACTGTTTTTCAGTGTTCTGAGGCTGCTTATCAGTGTCCTGTAACCGCCCAACCCCCGCTTCCTGTTGTATATCCTCGGGGATGGCCCAGAGGGCAGTGGGGAGAAAGAGGGGGGTCTCAGGGCAGAGGCTTCAGTCGGGGGTACACGCAGGGAGGCAGAGCACAAGATGTCTGCCACTACTGTCACAAACCAGGTCATTGGGCGCGTGATTGTTATCACAAGCAGGCCAACGCCCAAAGAGGAGGAGCACATCACTACTCAGCTCCCAACCACCAGATGGCGCCACCGGCACCTACCTCTGGCCAGCAGGATCCACCTTGGGCGCCACCAGCAATGACACACCCCACAGAGTAATCACACCATAGGGGGAGGAGCAGACCCTATGGTGAAAATGAAGGTCATGAATAAAGACCTATCATTCCTCGTGGACACTGGAGCTACCTATTCAACCCTCAATGAGCAGGGATTTGATGAACATGCCAGTGCGGACACTGTGTCTGTGATCGGTTTCGCTGGGGTGCAACAAAAACTGTCTCTAACTGAACCTCTCGTAGTAACAGCAGGACTTCAAACAGTGACACATCCATTTGTTCTGTCCACACGTGTACCTGTCAACCTGCTTGGAAGAGACTTGTTAAAGAAACTTGGTGCAACAATAATGTGTGAACAAACTGGTTTACGTGTTACTTTACCAAGTGGTGTGACCTGGACTTGTTCTGCATCTTCCTCCTCTTTGTCATCACAGTGCTTGGTACAGCCGATACATGAGGAAGTAGTTGACATCTACTGGGCGTTGCTACGCCCCGAGACACCTGAACACACTGGACTTTACTCTGCCTACTTGTTGTGGAGGCTATGGCTTGATGCTCTGCGTCCCTATGTCCCACCTCTCGATCCCTTACATGTCACTCTCTTTTATGACCGTGATTCTGACGATTGCTACAAGGAGCATTTTGCTCAGCACTTGCAGGACACTGAGTGGCCATTAATATCAGACCGGCTTATAGTTGGTCCACAAGGCGTGGCTTCTCACGTCACCCTCACACCATCTCAACTGGAGTGGTACATGATGTCGTCTGAAGCGATCCCACACGTCTCATTAGCTTTAGCTCCCACACATCAGGCTAAAGACTTGGGCCCAATGGTGAAGGCTGCTGTCTCTGCCACAGATTGGGTCCCAACACAAATACCTCAGCTCGCTTACTCATCATCAACCGACTGCTACAGCATTGACTTAGCTGTTCATGATGTAGGTAAGCTAGACCATGAGGTGATCTCCAGAGACCATGGCAGAGAAAAAACTGACCATTCAGATGTTCCTCATATGTTAGATACACTTCCTGCATCTCTCTGGTCTCAGGGACCTGAGGATGTAGGTCATGTTAAATGCTCCCCAATCTCTTTTGAACTGACCCACAACGAACCTATATGGTTGTATCAGTATTCTCATAGACCTAAGGCTGAACAAGGTTTGACTGACACAGTCCAAGGGTTGCTGAGAGCAGGGGTCCTCGAACACTCACATTCAGACTGGAATACTCCCATTCTACCTGTTGAGAAGGCGGGGACTGGAAAGTACAGAATGGTACATGATCTTAGGTCGATCAACGCCATACTTAAGACACCTACGTCACCAGTACCAAATCCCTATGTTGCACTGACCCAACTGACACCGAACCAGAAGTGGATGACCTGCATTGATTTGGCTAACGCCTTTTATTGCCTGCCCTTATCAGAGGAATTGCGTGACATTTTCTAGTTCACATTTAACGGATGTCAGTACAGATACACTCGATTGCCACAGGGTTTTGCATTATCGCCAGGCATTTTCAATCATGTTTTGAAAAACATTCTTGTACAGCTTCCACTCCCCAGGGGCACCACTTTGGTACAATATGTTGATGATTTACTGATAGCCTCTGAAACATCACATGACTGTCTTACAGCCACTCAGGCTGTCCTGCTTCACCTGCATGATGCAGGTTTTAAAGTTAGTAAATCTAAACTTCAAGCAGTTCGTACACAGGTCTCTTTCCTCGGTAGGTTGGTCTCTGCTAATGGTACAACACTTTCACCAGAACACAGGGCGTCCATCTTACATCACCCGAAGCCCGTTACTGTACAAGACATGTTATCCTTTTTAGGTTTAATTGGGTACAGCAGACACTATATACCTGATTATAGTGAACTCACCACTCCACTCAGACAGATGGTAAAAGATCAAGGTAACAGAAACCTGAAAGCAACACTTGTGTGGAACACAGATGCAGAACATGTGTTTATTAAACTGAAGCAACTCTTGTCCAGAGCAGCTGATTTGGCTCTGCCTGACTACTCCGCCCCGTTTTTTCTTGATGTTTATGAAGCAGAAAACACTGTTAATGGTGTTCTGTTTCAGAAAAAGGGGGGTGGTAGACAGGTGTTGATGTACGCAAGTGTGCTGTTGGATGGTACTGAGAAGCGTCATCCAACATGTACACAGGCAGCGGCAGGTCTGGCAAGGATTGTTTCAAAAACAGCACACATCGTCATGGGACACCCACTACACATCCTAACGACACACAACATAGTAGCGTATGTTAATTCTGAGCTCTTTACAATGACATCCTTAAAGCCAAGACGCATGAGCAACATCCTATCAGAACCGAATTTATTGTTCCTGCATGAAGGCATAAACATGGCAGATGGTATGCAAACAACACAGGCACATGATTGTGTGCAAAAAGTGTACGTGGAGGAACGCATTAGACCTGATTTACAGACTGAACTCATACCACATTCAAATATACTCTACACAGATGGTTGCTGCTTCAGGCTTGAGGATGGGTCTTTGAGATCAGGATTTGCTATGGTACAGCAGAATGGTGATGAGTATGATGTACTGAGCTCAGGGCAGCTAGAAGGTCATCAGTCAGCTCAAAAAGCTGAAATTCAGGCAGTCGTTGAGGCTTTGAAAATGAACAAAGGAAAAGAGGTTACAGTGTACACAGACTCTGCGTATGCTTATGGTGCAGTTCATGTTCAGTTACCACAGTGGAAAAGAGCAGGTTTTCGAACAGCAGGTAACAAACCAATTAAACATGAGGAACTCATTAAGGATTTAGCTGACAGTTTGATGTGGCCAGCAAAAGTGGCGGTTGTGAAGTGCAAAGGTCATGATGTTACACAATCAGACACAGCGGAAGGAAACAGGCAAGCTGACAGAGCAGCCAAGATAGCTGCTGGCTATTTGCCAAGAGTCCAGATGGTGACAGTGGAAGAGGAATGTCAGAAAATGAATCATTGGGATGAGAAAAATGTAGCAGAGGCTCAGACTACAGCCTCCCCAGAGGAAAAGACATTATGGTTTAACAGAGGAGGTCAGAAGAAAGGGGAGTTTAAAGTATGGATAGGACCGAATCAGAAGTGGATCTTGCCTATGACTTTAAAACAGGCAGTATTTCAGGAAGCACATGGATTAGCACACGTGGGATGCAGACAAATGCTAAGGAATCTTCAACAATGGTGGCACCCTCATCTAAAAGATATGGTAACAGCATATGTTGACACCTGTACCGTTTGTTTAAAGTACAACATTCGACCTACAGTAAAACCTGAACGAGGTTCTTTTCCTCTCCTGTACCGACCGGGACAGGAGGTGATTCTAGATTACACTGATATGTTGGAACCTGTTAAAGGGTTCAGATATGTATTGATGTGTGTTGACGCATTTACAGGGTGGCCAGAAGCCATACCTGCAAGAAGAGAAGACAGCAAAACAGTGGTGAAGTTTCTGATTAACCATTATATCCCCAGACACGGTTTCCCAGGAAAAATCAGATCAGACAATGGCACACATTTTAAAAACACAGATCTGCAGGCTGTGGAAAAAATGTTAGGCCTAAAACATGCTTTTGGAACCGTGTACCATCCCCAGTCTCAAGGGAAGGTCGAAAGGATGAACCAGAACATAAAACAAAAATTGGGCAAAATCTGTGCACAGACTAAATTAAACTGGGTGGATGCATTACCTATAGCATTAATGACAGTGAGAACTTCTGTTAATAATGGAACTGGCTTTTCTCCCGATGAGTTAACTACAGGTAGACCCTTTCCTGGACCAACCGTATGCTCACTGACCAGTGAGGAGGACCGTAAGATGGACCATAAGGTATACTTTGATGAGTTAAAAGCATTAGTGTCTAACTTTACTCAGCAGGTCCACCACAAACAGAGCCTGACAGAAAGACCAGAGGAACCTGGTCTCCCCACCGCGGAGTGGGTCTTGCTGAGGGTCATTAAAAGGAAGTGGCAGGAGCCCAGGTGGACGGGCCCCTATCAGGTGACAGAGAGAACGTCCCACGCAGTCCGCCTCAGAGGAAAGGGGGATGTTTGGTACCACTGGAGCCAGTGTGCGCCGACCTCAGAGCCAGGAAGAGCGAGAGAGATGGCAGAAACCATCTAAAGTCGTAAAACTGGACATTCATGTCAAGGTAGACAAAAGCAGCCTGGTGTAGTTGCGTGCGGGCCCTGAAGGACTTTGTTTGAGTGGGTCACCGGGTGCTGGAATAGCCACATTTAGTACAGACACCTAGAAAACGACAAAAACACGACATCTTAGAGTCTCACACTTCACGAAGAAAACTCAGAGACATAGGAGGAACGGTCTCTGAGCACCCCAGGGTATGCCCTGAGTGCTTGTGATTGTAACAATATTGTATGACATGTGTACTAACCATTTTTCTCTTATCTTTTAATTGCAGTTTTGATTTAGAGCGCATCCATTTATTTACTCAGCTTGAAAGTGATAAGTATATTCAGTTTGTAACGTTAAAAAGAAATATCTATAATCAATTATAAGCAGTATATTAACAGAGTGGTATTTTGTATTCATTTTGTGTTAAAGGAACTGCTTGCCTGGCTGTCTGCTGAGGAAGTCGCTGTGTGAGACATCTTCATTTATTGAGTACAGTTTCTGTTTACAAGATCAAAATGCGGTGGCCACCAAAGCACGTGGTGATAGGGATAGGTGTTTTGTCATCCATCGTGTTGTCACTCATTTTCTCTTTTGAATATTTCTGCATCATTCCCGGTTTACCAGAGTGTGAGCAGACTGGAGCAACTAGCTCCAACTTCTCTGATGGCTGTACAAAATCGAATGGCTCTAGACATGATTTTAGCTGAGCGACAAGGAGTGTGTAGTATGTTTGGTGAGTTATGTTGCAGTTTCATACCAAATAACACGGCGCCTGACGGTAAGGTCACTAGGGCCCTAGAAGGCCTGCGCACCCTCTCAAACGAGATGAAATCCCACTCTGGTGTAGATAATCCTCTTGATGAATGGCTCCTCAAAGTGTTTGGCCCCTGGAAGCAGATGATTGTGTCCATGTTGATGTCAGTTGCAGTATTTGCAGCTATTTTAATCACATGTGGATGTTGCTGTATTCCCTGCCTGAGATCCCTGTCAGTACGTCTTATCACTTCCACTTTAGAGAAGCGTGACCCTGAAATAGCTCGTCAGCTCCTAATGCGCAGAGGTTATGAACTTTCTGATTTTGAGATGCAACCACGCCGGCGCAGAGAAGCATATTCTTCCGCTTGATGTCGACCTCTTTATATGAGGTCGAAAGGGGGAATTGTTGTGAAATAAAGATTGTGTTCCTTGTTGAATCTGACTCCCACTTCTTGTTTTACTTTGAAATTGACCCACTTCCTGTTTTACTTTGAAGAGGCTCCCACAGATTGATTTCTCTGTTGAAGTCTGTTCCTGTTTACATAATGTGACACGATGTCTCACACTTCTGATTGGTTTGAAACTGGCCAATCCCATGACAGCAGGCTTGAGAGCGCGGTGAAAAGTTAGTTTTTATGTGTGAAGAAACGCCCTGTTTTTAGACAAAGAAAAGTGCAGTTTCTCCTCGAAGCGGCAGCCAGACGGAGCAGAGACGGTCGACTTCAGATTCCTCCTTAACAAGGTTGTATCGTATAGTTTAAATGGATGCGCATCCATTTAATTATATGTTAAAATAATGACTGCATTTAACTAATCCACTGTTTATGCTTGTGAATCTGTGACTTTCTTTGCTTATTAAATATTCGTAAACTTGAAGGTGCGTTTGTCGTATTCTGAGTGCGTGTCTTGACTCCTCCTGCAGGGGAACGGTAACAGCAGAGCTCGGGTGGAGAAATAAGATAAAAAACACAACACTCTAAACCAAACAAAAGTTGTCTCAGGGCAATATGCTGGTGAAGATTCTCAGTCATCCAGGACATGATGAATTCAAAAAGCGTTCAATACAAAAACAACTGGACTTTATTTGTAACAGAAGACGTTTCGCTCCTCATCCGAGGAGCTTTCTCAATTCAAAGAGCAGAGAGTGAGAGATCCTTGAAATCTTCTCAAACTCAAACTTGTATTGAACGCTTTTTGAATTCATCATGCCCTGGATGACTGAGAATCTTCACCAGCATATTGCTAAACATTTTGGGAAGGATATCCTAGGAGCAGTGCGGGAGTTTGAGAAGATGTCAAGGATCTCTCACTCTCTGCTCTTTGAATTGAGAAAGCTCCTCGGATGAGGAGCGAAACGTCTTCTGTTACAAATAAAGTCCAGTTGTTTTTGTATTGAACACTTTTTGAATTGTCTCAGGGCACTTAACAGAAACAGTCTTAAATAGCAAAATCAACTACCCAAATAACAAATCCAATTAAAGTTCTCCATCTCAAGTTACATATAGACAAATAAAGCTCAGATTGAGCTCTCCGATAGCCATTTCCATCTCTTGAAAATCTATCTGCCTCTACCTCCAGCGGTGTCATAACTGCACTCTGACCAACACAAGGATCTCAAACAGCACCTCATAATGAAAGCCAAAAAACACCATCAAAACTTAACTCAGAATCTAAGGCAGAACTTCCTACACCACACATGTCAAAACTCAAAGGTCGTGAGAGCTTAAACGGTCTGAATTGTCCTACAGTAAATGAAACGAGAACAAAATCTATTAGTGTATTATCCATATTTAATGCCTTAACAGTGCTAAGTCTGCTAAAATGTACATTGTTAGGTCTGCTTAAAATGAGCCGTCAACTCCCAATGTGGCTATCTCGGATTTAATTATATTATGTTAAATTTGCACCTAATTTATAGATTTAATAAGCCGTTAGTAGTTAATTTTACTCACCCAATTTGAACAAATGCTCCTTTTGTGGGTCGTTCAAAATTACATTTAACTGCTGTTATAAATCTCTTAATGTCTTTTTTTAAATCAAATCTTTAAATTAAAAGTCAAGTCTTAATTTGCCCTTGACAGACGTCTGTTTAAACCCAAATGTTAACTTTTGGCCTACAGTGATCATGCCGGGACGTTAGTTGGCGCTGTGGTCCTGTATCTCCGGTTACGCATGCGCACTACCGCGAGTTGCACTTCCTGTGTAGCTAACGTTTAGCTAACTAGTCGGTGAAGGTGATGACAAGGGCGGATGCGGTTTGTTGGTTTTATGGAGAGAAAGCGACGGTTTGTGACGGCGAACGGACCGTTTACTCACTCAAACTCAACTCGGTCGACTGGTGGACCCGAAAACAAACCGTAGAGTTGGACTTTAACAACTTCGTAGCGGATTTATCGCAGGTACAGTAGTACTCGGCCTTTACTTTTAAGCAATACTCAATTTGAATTTATTAACGCATATATATATATATATTTTTTTTTTTCTCCTTTTGTTTTATGTTTCGTGACACACATTTGGTGTGTCGGTTCTGGTCGAGTCGGAGTGGCGGATGGGGCAGCTGTGAACCGACGGGGCCTAATCCGGTTCCAACAAATCTTCGCCTCAATGAGTGGGTTCTAATGTAATTATCAGTGTCTGTGTGGTTAGTTGTTTAATAAAACCAGAAAAAGATAAAAGTGTCAGTTATTTTTTATTAAGTGTGGTTTGGTTTCAAAGGTCAGAGATATTCTCTTGACAAGAAGTGAATTTAAACAGTTTATAGGGACATTTCAGAATTTTTTATAAATTAATTCATTCAGTTAAAGGGAGTTTCAGATATTTTATAAATTGGGTTTTGGTACAAGATTATAAACAGTAGCTATCTTACCCGATGTAGCTGGCTTATAAAACCAATGTCAATTTCTATTCTTCAACATCATGCAGTATTTTTTTTAATCTAAATTCAGATAACTTGTTTTTAGAGTGTCATACTTCTTAAAACTTTAGTGCCACATGACGTTCGTGAACATGTGTGTTTGTGCGTGTGTGGTTATCACACAGGAGGGAGTTCATGCGTGTGTTTGGTCTCCCAGACTGAGAGCCGGCAACACCACAGATAACAGAAAAAGTCAGCCGTACGCTTGAAGGACATTATAGAATCAAAGAACAAATAGTGAACAGTTATCTGTAAACTTATATTACTCAATAAGCTTTACCATGCAAAGTAGACAAGGTATTTTAGCGTTTTTTTCTTATGCAGTTAGTGGGTGTTATCTTTTTTCTGACAAACAAAGCTGCAGTCTTTGTTCCCCAGATGAAAAAGATTCACTTAACCCAAACTTCAGTTAAAAAAATAAAAAGTTGTGTGCAAATCTGCTTCGGGTCCCATAGACAGACTTCGACTTTGGCCCACATAGACAGACAGGAGTTTTGCACGTGTCTCACAATTTTTTTCAGAATAAATGCCGGCTTATGAGTAACATTTCATCTAGTTTTCTCCTTCTTGCTCCGTCTCTCGCATAAACTTGGTTGATTACCGCTACTACCTGATTTGATTGTTTTTTCACGGTTTTATATATCATATTACTCTGCTCGAGGGGCTCCATCTCTCATTCAGCATATACCACTCATACGGCCCTCAAACTTTATTTTGTAATCCTTTCACTCCACGAGCTGCTGACCGCGCGTTGATCGGAGCACACACAAGCCTCGACCCAAAACAGTGTCAGCTTTTTTTGTTGCACCACTCAAAACACTGATCAGATTTGCTCGTTTATTCACACACAGAGATGAGCCTCCTCGTTTCACTCACACACACACACACACACACACACACACACACACACACACACACA
>NW_023618860.1:18059-21288 GCF_014905685.2 Nematolebias whitei
CACACACACACACACACACACACACACACACAGACAGTCGAGTCTGCGCGTCTCCCCTCTGTTTCCTTGTTCTTTAAACAACACTATATTTTCTTCACTCCTTTTTATACATTTTAATTGGTTAAATTTTTTTCCAGCGCCTCGTGGGCGGAGTTTTAAATTTTGAGTTATTTTTGTATCGTCTCGTGGACGGGGTTTTAAATTTTGAGGGTTTTTTTGTATCGTCTCGTGGACGGGGTTTTAAATTTTGAGGTTTTTTTGCATCGTCTCGTGGACGGGGTTTTAAATTTTGAGTTTTTTGCATCGTCTCGTGGACGGGGTTTTAAATTTTGAGATTTTTATTTATTTATTTTTTTTAGCGTGATTTCTCCTCTTATAAATTTTTCCACGCCTTTTTCCATGGTCCCCGACTCGCGTTTTAATCCTAGTTTTATTCGCCAATTCCATCCGTTTAAGGGGTCCCTCAATTCCCCAGCCCGACGTCAGCTGAGCTCACGTGACCCAGTCTACGTTTAACTACCGGCCCGTCGACCGATAGGAGGCGCGCTACTGCAGAGATACTACTAGGATTTTTTCTTCCCTTATTTCTGTTTTTTGGCCCTCTTATTCTCTTTTTATCTCTTTGGCCTTCTTACTCTCTTTTTTCTCTTTGGCCTTCTTCCTCTCTTTTTTATCTCTTATCTTCACTTTTCTCTTTGACCTTAGTCTTAGCGCTTCTCTTTGTTATTTGTACTCTATTATCCTATTATTCTGCACACTTTAAGCTCCGTGCTCAATGCCTCTAGTTATTATATTAACATTTAGCTGCTATTCCTCCTTTATTTCAGGAGACAGAACCCACCGCTCATCCAGAGGCTTCAATTTGGTTTACGGCCGAATAGCGGAGTTTTTGGGCCTTTCGGCCAACTTAGGTAACCCGCTTACCTGTTTTATGTAAGGCGCCTCTCCCCTCTGGATGCGAACGGCCGCTCCGCTCATGGGTCGAATCTCACCTGTACTCGAAGATCATCACGTCAGGGTCACCATTTGAAGGATTTTGGGGTGTTCAAATGACCCGAGCACAGAATTTCAGGAGCACTTCACCTTAGTATAAAATATTTAATTGAGACAAAGTTAAAGTATGCAGATATTACATGTAATCAGAATGCAGTTCTGAGGAACAAAATCAGAGCAAACCTTGCCTTGGTCAATCTGCCGATGTTTGTTCAACCAAACTTTGTGTCTGAGTGAGATTTATAGGTTTCTCATGTCCCGCCCTTTCTGGTTCGGACAGACTTGTGATTGGGTGTCAAAACCTCTTGATGGTCTGAGTGACACCCTGTTCAGCCAGTCAGGAGCAGATCTTATCCAGACGGCCTTGCTCATTCTTCTACTGATAAGGGTTGATTTACGAGCTTTGTTTTGGAACACAGGACACTTACACTTGCTTATATCACAAAGTGCATTGATGATGTAACTGTCCTGAAGACCATCACCATCCGTGCTAATCAGAAGCCATGGCTGACAGGAGAGGTCCACAAGCTGCTGAAGGCTAGGAATGCTGCCTTCGCCGCTGGAGACCAGGCAGGCCTGAAGACAGCTAGGGCCAACCTGTCCAGAGGCATTAAAAAAGCTAAGAGGCAGCACTCCAAGAAAATAGCCCAACACTTCAAGGACAGCAGAGACTCTCGGAGCCTGTGGCAGGGAATTCAGTCCATTACAGACTACAAACCCTCTCCACAGACCTGTGACAGCACCCCCTCCCTGCTGAATGACCTGAACAGGTTCTTCGCTCGGTTTGAGGCACAGAATGGCACACCTGCACAAAAAGCCACCCCCCCTCCTGGAGACCAGGTGATCACACTGTCCCCGGACAAGGTGAGGAGAGCATTCAGCAAGATCAACGCTCGGAAAGCTCCTGGTCCCGACAACATACCTGGTCGCGTGCTGAAGGACTGCGCTGGCGAATTAGCAGAGGTGTACTCTGACATCTTCAACACCTCACTGAACCAGGCTGTGGTCCCCACGTGCTTCAAAACCACCACCATAATCCCTGTCCCCAAGAAAACGTCTCCCTCCTGCTTCAACGACTACCGCCCGGTTGCACTCACTTCCATCCTCATGAAGTGCTTCGAGCGACTAGTCATGCAACACATTAGGTCCTCCCTCCCCCCCTCCCTGGACCCCTACCAGTTTGCATATCGGTCAAACCGCTCGACAGATGATGCCATCGCCACTGCTCTTCATTCAGCCCTCACACATCTGGACAAGAAAGACACCTATGTCAGAATGCTCTTCATCGACTTCAGTTCTGCATTCAACACAATCATCCCACAACAACTCATCTGGAAACTGGACAGTCTGGGTCTGAACACATCACTGTGCAACTGGCTGCTTGACTTCCTTACCGGAAGACCACAGACAGTACGGGTTGGCAGCAACACATCTAGCATCATCACTCTGAACACGGGGGCCCCACAAGGATGTGTGCTGAGCCCCCTTCTGTTCACTCTACTAACCTACGACTGCTCTCCATCACACCCCTCCAACCTCTTCATCAAGTTTGCGGACGACACGACTGTGGTAGGCCTCATCAGCAACAACGATGAGTCACTCTACAGGAGCGAGGTGAGCCGGCTGGTCTCCTGGTGCAAACGCAACAATCTCTTGCTGAACACAGAGAAGACCAAGGAGATTGTTGTGGACTTCAGGAGAACTCAGACAAAACATGCTCCACTATCCATCAACGGTGTTGTTGTGGAAAGGGTGAGCAGCACCAAGTTCCTGGGTGTGCACATCTCTGAGGACCTCTCCTGGACCATCAACACAGCAGCAGTGACCAAAAAGGCTCACCAACGGCTCTACTTCCTCCGCAAGCTGAGAAGAGCGAGAGCCCCCACCCCCATCATGACAACCTTCTACAGTGGGGCCATCGAGAGCATCCTGATGAGCTGCTCCACTGTGTGGTACGGGGCCTGCACAGCATCCTGCCGCAAATCCCTCCAGCGGATCGTGAGGACAGCTGAGAAGATCATTGGCACCTCTCTCCCCTGCCTTCAGGACCTCCACAGCTCTCGCCTCAGAAGTAAAGCCCTCTGCTGGGTGGGAGATCTTGACCACCCGCTACACTGCTTCTTCAACCTGCTGCCATTAGGGCGGAGACTGCGTAGCCTCAGTTCTAGGACCAGCAGACTGTGGAACAACTCCGTCCATCAGGCCGTGAGGATGCTGAACTCTCTGCCTGCCCCCC
>NW_023618860.1:21388-22787 GCF_014905685.2 Nematolebias whitei
AAAACTGCTCTGGGACATTTATTTATTTTTATGAATAGTTTATGAACTCGGTCACTTTAACAGCCTACAAGCTCACTCTACTGTTTTATTGCATTATATTTTGCACTACTGTTATGATCAACTCGTCCTGTTTATTCTGGTAATTCTGGTATTGTCATTTCCACTTAATCACCTCATCAGTACATAACTGTGACTCTATATAGAACCGGTATGCACACCTTCACTTTACTAAGTTTCTCAGGTTTATACTTTATATTGCACTATTGTTTACTCTGGCCTTGCACATCCATTATCTACCTCTCATCATGTTATTGTCTTCAGTCAGCGTCCCTTTGTCTCCTGTTAGTCACTATTGAGCACGTTGCATCAGAGGTCCTGCTGCTGTTCACTTTTATATTTTTTTATAACTAGTTGTGTTAGTTTATTTTTGCTAATGTTGTTGTTTGCTGCAACTTGAGTAGGAGTGTAACGCAATTTCAATTTCTATGTATGTCCTGTACATATGCAGAATTGACAATAAAATCAATCAATCAATCAATCAATTACGCTGGCTCTCGTCTGTGTAAAGCTTTAAAACACGTTTTCTGTGTGTCTGAACTATTATTAATGTGAAAGCATATATACTCAACCTGTTTTAAGTATAAAGTATATGAATGTTGTAATTTAGCGTTATTTATGTTTAATCAACGTGTGAGCAGTGTGTCACATTGGTGGGCCCTCACTCTCAGCTGCTCTGCTCAGATGAACAAAGAAGGATCGTTTCCTGCTGCACGAATAAGTGTCTTACCTGTCTCTGTTTCCCTCAGAATTATATCAATGTGAACTTGTATGATTATCCTTAGCACTTGTGAGATTATATATGACATGAAGTAATTAGTGTATGATTATACCCGCACACTCCTTGTAGAGAATGCATCATTTCACATCATCAGAGAAATGTCAAGGCTTGTCAAAAGATATAAAAGATATAAAAGATATCAAATCCAACAATCCACTCTGAGACGGTGCTATTTAAGAGACTGAGCTGAATACAGCACCTCAGACTGAGGAAGTCTCTCGGATGAGAGACGAAACGTTTCTACATTTTTTTGTTGTTTTGCTTTGTTTTGTTTTTTTGAATGTCCAGAGGACCAGATTTAACTTTGTTAGATTTTTCTACCTGGATTATTGAGCATGCATCAGGATGCAGAGTACTGAGTTAATTGCAGTACTACTGCCAAACGAAAATGTGTAAATTGATGCAAAGCTTATGATTCTGGCCTGCTTGGTTTGGCAGCCATCTTGAAAAATTCTTGGATTGTCTAACAGCCAATCAGATTTGACGAATAGCTCAAAATATCTGTTTGATTTTTCTACTTTTCATTCAACCTTTATTTAGACAGGTAAATCCCATTGAGCC
>NW_023618861.1:0-9386 GCF_014905685.2 Nematolebias whitei
AAATCAACCATCCTAGCATAGTGTTTTTTGGGATCATCACCTCATCCGTGCCTGTGTTACACACAGCAACAGATGTGGTCCTGGAGTCAAGACTCACTTGGTTCGTGGCTTCCACGGACAGTCCCAAGTTGAAAAATGCAGGAGAAGGTTGAAAATATGCCTGTTTATGGCTAATAGCTTGTCCAGCTATGATGTGGATTCGCACCATTAGGTTAATCACCTGAGGTGGTAATGTGGTGGTTTGGTTGCTAGCAACCTGGCAGGCCTCTGGAATGGTCTGCCCAGCCTTAAGGTTTGCTGTGTCTAGCACAGGAGGATCCTTTGTGGCTGGTTTCAGGGACCACAGCACCTTGTTGATGGTGTCCACGTGGACACCCAACCTTACCAAAATGTCAGAGCCTATGTAGGTTGCATGTGGTAAGTTTTGGATCACGAGAAACGGGTGAACCAGTTCTCGTTGGTTCCAGTTCAGTTTTAGGTTAATGACTCCTTCCGCGGTCATTACCTGTGAACTATTGGGAACTAATGGAAAGCGGAAAGCTTTTTTAATTAGTTCTAGACCCATGTGTTTGTGAACCAAGGTTTCATAGAAAGCTCGGTAAATTGCTGATTTATCTGTCCACAGAGACAGGACAGCATCGTTGGTGTGGGACCCTTGGATCTCTACACCTTTAACTACCAGTGGTAGGTAGTGTTCTGTGGACTCTGACTGCTCCAGCTCACAGAGGATGCTGTCTTGTTGGGTCAGAGTTTGGACCACCGGGTGGGTCTGTTTGGTTTCACATGATTTCAGAGGAGTACTCACCGGGCTCGTGTCCTCGGCTGAGGAGTCCTTTGCGCCCTCCGCGGTACCTGCTGTTAGGCAGTCTGTGTTACACTCCGGAGGCATTTGTATTGGCAGTGGTTTGCTCACTTTTGCCCACATCGTTTGATCACCATAATCTATAATCGCGTCGAAGCGATTTATAAAATCCTGGCCAACCAAAAATGGGAATGAGTCAACACGAGACACGTGTACCGGGTGGTATAGTGTCATTCTGCCAACCTGCATGTGAACCATTGCTATAGCTGTCAGGGTTGTCCTCTTCTCTGAGAGACCCTGCATTTCTATAGCACATTCTGTGAGAGGTATTATCCTGTTAACACCGGCAGCGGCTGTCCTCAGCTCCTCGAACAGTTTAGCTGACATAATTGTTATGTCTGCCCCACCGTCCAGAAGTGCTTCGTGTGTGAGGACACCTTCGAGTGTTACTGACAGGTACGCCTTCTTGGCGACCCCCCTTCTGATAAAGTTACACAGAAACCTCTTAGGTTTTTTCTGACGTTTCTTCACACGTTCAGCCTTGTCTGTGTAATCTTGGCTTGTCTGAACCGTCAGCACAGCAGTAGCTGTTTCTGAGTGTTCAGCTTGCGATGACTCGTCATCGTTTGTGTGTGAGTTTACCCCCCCATTTCTTCCGATGAGGTGTTGTTGGAGGCAACAACAACAATGTCTTGGTGTGTTCCACCGACATCTGTGATGTTGTCATTCGCGCCCTCAGATGTAATAGTGATTACATCACTGCATAGTGCTCCAGGTTGATTTCCCGTGTCAGTGTGTTTCAAAGTTTCTAAAAACCTGCGTAGTTTCTCTGTCTCTTCTGAGCTCAGAGGTGTAGGACCTTGTTTCTGGAACCTTTGCGATTTTTTCGCCTCGGTTCGTTTCGTCCGAGGTGGGGGACGGTTAGCTACGTCTTTTGGGGGTTCCTTTTCGGACTTCCCTTGATAATATGGGTCATGGTTCCCATATCTTTGCGTCCTACGCACACCCCATTTACGATAATCACGTTCATCCTCTGAAAGAGGAGCTTTTTTGTCCCAGCGCGCACCTTCATAACGCGGTTTGTTAGTTTGAAAAGACTGCTTTTTCTCGCCTTTCTTAGGAGTAGGAGGCGATGCACTCCGTCCTTCCAGTTCTAGGGAGTGGGGTTTAACCTTTACACCAGGAAACACCTCTATGTGCGTCTTAGCATGAGAACATGCCTCAAACACATTCACAGCACACTGTTTAATCTCATTGATGGATTTTTCTCTGAAATTTGCCATCATTTGTACTGACAATTTAATGTCAGTGTGGAGATTTTTGCTGAAAACAAATTTAAAACCTTCTTCTTCCTCCATTCCGGTTTCATTTCTGTAACCAAAATAAGCTTGGAAGATTCTTTTGTAATAAACCTTTGGATGTTCATGCTTCCCTTGCGCGACCTTGTCAGCAGCTGGGAAACCAGCAGGTCCCGTGCAGGGGTCGTATTCCCTGATCAAAGCTTCACACAGAAGATTGTAATCCCTCCTCGTGGCATCAGGTTGACGCTCGATGAAGGTGAACACCTCTCTGTCCGAAGTGAGCCTTATCAGACTGATTTTAGCCTCAACCGTAGCATTAGGATAACCACTCAGTCTGAATTCAAGGTCATTCAGATACGCTTTTGTTCCAGTTGAACCCATTGGGCCAGGTACAAAGCGTTGTACATATTTTGAGAGTTTTTGAAGATCATTTATTGAAAGATGAAGTTTCGATGGTCTCTCTTGCCTGCTTGGTAGTGGAAACCTGTTCAGGTCTATCCCTGCTACTTTAGGTAAGGGTGGAGGTGTGTGTGATGTAAGGAGATTTGGGTCTGAAGCCCAGTGTGTTCCCACATTCTGTCCATGCCTCTCACCATATTTCCTTTCTGCATGGCAAAGTTGTGTTTTAAGCACGTCTATCTCAGCTTTGCATCCGCTCAGAGCATTTGATGTTTCTTGCAACTGTTGTTGTAGAGCATCGTTGTCTGAGCACAACTTTTGGTACATGATCTCCCTTTCCTTCAATTTCTCCTCATATGAGTGAGCTTGTAAAGTAAGGTAATTCTGTGAGAGGTCCCTCTCACGTTTTAACTCATGTGCACCGGTCTCTTCAGCAAGTTTAGACTGTGCCATGAATTTGAGATAAGCCTCTCTGTCTGCTGCATATGCTTTAGACAGCACGTCATTTTGTTCAACCTGTTGATCCAATTTGTCTTTGAGAAGCAGAGAAATTTTTGCTAACCGTTCAAGGCTCTGCTTTTTATTCTCTTTAACCGTGGCTCCTTTTGCTAAACTTCTCAGCTCTTCAGCTCTTTGAGTTTCATCCATCTCGGTTAATTGTGTGCCAATTATTGGGTTTGTTAAAATATTTAAAGCTCCCTGGATGATGTCATCTTGTTGACTGTCATCTTCTGACTGGGAGTCTGAAGGGTCAACGTTTTCCTCTTCTCCTGCCATTATCTTCTATTTAAAAATTAAATAGGAAGATGTGGTGTTTTAGGTGGTAAAATAAATCAGAAAAGTTTCCTTTTTCTGATATAATTACTCTTATTTAGTGTTCTAGCAATTAAACGTGTATTATCTTTTCAGCAAATGAGTAAACTGGTCAGTTCTGTGATTATCTGTGACTGTATCTATCAAAAGTTCTCACTTTTTCATTTTGCACCTGCTTGAGGATTTATCAGTGAATGAAAAATGTCCTAGTAAACACCTCTCTGGGCATAAATACTTTAATCACTTTTTAAATGTAAGATAAACAGTACAAATCAGCTTGAGGAACGTTTATTAACTCAGAAATGCTTATTTTAAAGAAATACGAGCGTTCAATTTCACCAAAATCCTAAAAACGAAGTGAAACTGTGATTTCAAGTTTCCAACAGGAGGTGGCAGTATAACCTTATTTTATTTTAACCCTGACACTGTTAGTGGCGACCAGTAGGAGTCGCGATGACTTCCTGTGGCTTTGGTGACATCCGGTCGTTAGCTGTTAGCTTAAATTAGCATCGGCTAGCGTGGTCCAAAAACACCATTTAATGACGGATTTAAAACTTAAACGTGGCAAAGTTTCAGCGATTAGGCTTTTAATAATCGGAACAGCGGATCAGAAACAAATTTAAAGCGTTTTTCAACTTTAAACAGCAGATTGAAATTCCCTATGAAGACGAGCTTCATTTCCGGGTCACGTGACTGAATCAACCAATGACAGAGCAGCAGCGGGTGTGGGTTTTACAACCTGACATCAGAGGAAGTGACGACAGACACGTCACTCGTCTCTCCAGCGAATCAGAGCGTTTCAAACAGCGGTTTTCGACCAATGACGCTTCGTCATTTTAGCTATCTTTGTTAGCATTAGCCTGAAAAAGTCCGGTCAACTTTCGTCATTAAAACTGTCAAAATGCACTATTTTCTGTTAAAAATGTGACGAATAAACTCTCAAAAGCGTACTGAGACGGCGCTCAGTTTTTAAAAACGTCTCTCCAACCATTTAAAACAACTCGTTCGAACTTATCAGAACCGAGCGAGCGAACCGGGTGTGAGCCGAACCCCCTGTCCGTTTAAACAGAATCCGCGTTTCTCACAGCTTATTAGCTCTGTCACATAACAGATGTACATTTCAGCTTTAAAATGAAACACATTGACGTTATTTCAGCTTTCAAAACACCACAATTGAAAACTTTCTCTGAACCCCACAGCTGCAAAACGCTGCGTTTCACACAGCAATCTGCACTCTTAAGCTAATTTCAGTGAAGATCAGATATGCCAACATGATAAATTCAATTGTTACACGAATAACAGTCCATTTATGATACCGTACGAGGCCACCAGATGTAATGAACATATATCTGTCGATATTATTCATAAATTAAACGGATTCTTTCATTTTTCTGGACTGAATAATATCGTGCATTGAATGATTAAATGTGATGTGAGACGTTAATTTTCTTTGACCCATCAAAATGAACGTGGTCATTTATTAACAGAATCAAAATTTAACATCAAACATTTACATTAATCTGGCAAATTGATTACAATAACACATAGCTTAATTAATTAGCTTTACAATTAGAAACCATACGGCCATGGTTTCCACTTGCAGCTTTTAAACCAACAGACATTTCTGAAAATATCTGGATGATTTACTGGCAGATAGAAGAGTTTTAAAGATGGGAAATGAAGGAGTTTAAATGGAGAGGAAAATGGATGAGGGAAAAGTGGATGAAGATGTAGGTCTGTAGACCAGAACGACACGCTCCTTTGGACCTAGCTTAACCCACGGTACACTTCGCAGTTGAAGATCGACTTTTTACCTTTCTGAAGATATTTCAGTTCCGGCGTAAAGTTCCACTTCAAGCCACTTTTCAGCGTCTCCGTAAGGATAGCAGAGAACCGTCCGGAGTAGTGACGGTACTTCGTTCACCAGCAGCTCACCTCCCGGGTGGACTCACAGGAGCTGTGAGTCCGTCAGAGGTTCCACTCAGATGTGGAAGATTCCATAATCCCCACGAGACTCTGAACTTTGTTCTGCGTTCTGCGTTCCGAACTGCATTCTCCGTTCTACATTCCAGCATTCTGCATTCTGAACTGCATTCTGAACTGCGTAGTTCCCGTTGTTCTACTGGAACTAGGAAGTGTTGACCCTTTTAAAGAGGTCACTTCCGGTTCCTCTGAGAACTTCCTGATTGGTTGAAAGAACCAATCAGGGGTGTGGTTTTGGTGACGTAAGAGGTCACTAGAAGTCAGAAAAACAATTTATTGTTTAGGAACATATAAAGAGATGTTTTAAGAACAGACAGAAAGATGTTTTGAAGAAACAGAGACTTTTGGAGCCAGTTCCCTCCTATCTGTCTGAAAAAGTTAAACATGACATTTCTTTCCAGTAAACATGTTTTTTGACCGAAACTTGACTTTTGACCGACTTACAACTTGCTCATTTCAGACAGAAAATCAAAATGCATAATTACTCTTGGAACAAACATTAACTTGATTTCTACATTGAATGAGGATTAAAAATCATTAATACTGTTTCACAGTTGATTTAAAATGAGTAGTTCACTTCAACATTTAAAATGGTTTGAACTAAACACACTTTTGATTATCAAGACATTTGTAAAATAGTAATGATAATAAAAAAGAGAGTGTTCTTTCAATTGATCAGTGCAGGACACACTTAGAAAGTCTCTGGATGAACTTAATTTTGTGTTTCTGGACTCAAATCAATGAAGTAACAGTTCTTGCCCCAGGAAGGCCCTCAGGGCCAGATTTGACCTGAGGCTTAGTTCACTACACTTGGCTGTATGAAGAAGATTCATTATTTACTTTTACAAATTTGAATCTATCAGCTAGATATGATTTAAACCATTTTAGAGCTGTTCCTGTAATCCCAATATCATATTCAAGCCTCTGTAGTAAAATATTGTGATCAATTGTATCAAATGCAGCACTGAGGTCTAACAGGACCAGTATAGACACAAGTTCATTGTCTGAGGCCATGAGAATACGATTAGTGACTTTTACTAGTGCTGTTTCTGTGCTATGATAAGCTCTAAATCCTGACTGAAACTCTTCAAACAGATTATTTCTTTGTAGATGTTCACACAACTGACCTGCAACTATTTTCTCTAGAATTTTTGAGATGAAAGTTAGATTAGATATAGGTCTATTTTTGGCCAGAATTTCTGAATCATGATCAGACTTCTTAAGTAAAGGTTAAATTACAGCAACCTTAAAGCGCTGTGTTACATAACCATCCATTAAAGACAAATTAAGTAGATCCAAAATGTGGATATTAATTAGGGGAAATACCTCTTTAAACAGTCTGGTTGGGATGGGATCTAGCAGACATGTGGATGGTATGGATGAGGTTATTATTTTTGACAAGTCAGAGAACTCAACAGGACAAAAACTGTCCAAACATAAATAAGGCTCTAAGTTGCCTCATTTGACAGGGGACTAGAGATAGTTGAAGGAAGGATGGTTTGAATTTTCTCTCTAATTGAAATAATGTTATTTATAAAGAATCTCATGAAGTCATCACTACTTATAGCTGATGGACAGCAGCTCCCTCCGGCTTCTCTGCAGTCTTTTATCATCAAACTGACCCGTTTTTCGAACCGGACTAAAGTCGGTCCTCCTTCCAACCGAATTCGGTGTTCAGTGACTCAGAGAGCCGGACGGGACCGTCCAAAAAAAAAATATATATTTTGGCCCTGGACCGATCGGCCGCTCCCCCCCCCCCCATCGGTCACTCTGAGCGCACCCTGCCGGCCAGGTGACCCCTCGAGCTGGGGAGTCGACGCACGAAGGTCCGGTGTTTTTTCTCTCTCTCTCTGGACCTCAACGAACTCTTATCTGGACCTTTGTGGTTCTACCTGGTTCCGACAAATATCGCCAGGTGGTATTTCGCTGGTTTTCAGCTGGACTGGCCCTCGTGGTGTTTCCATAGGTGTGGGGGAAGTGTACCTGTGACCCTCGAATTGGACCAGAACCGAATCGAGGTGGCTGTGGGGAAATTCGTCTTCTACAGAGCCGGTCTCAGCTTCAGTGAGCAGCCCGTTACTTTTACTGAAAGACGATCCACCTCCATGGAGTCGTTGTGTTCACCTGGAGGAGACGCTCCGGTGCTTTGAAGCGCCGCCGGACCGGAGCAGAACCACGCCGCCGGGCTGCCGGACCGGAGCAGAACCGCGCCGCCGGACTGGGCCGCCGGACCGGAGCAGAACCGCGCTGCGAGACTGGGCCGCCAGACCGGAGCAAAACCGGGCCAGGGATATCTTCAGCCTCTTCGTCTCTCGTGCTTGGAGCGCCGGAGCCGAACTGGAGCAGAACCGGACCGGACCAGTTGCCGACTTCAGCCTCAGCCTCTCCGGTCAGTCTCGTTTTTCACCGGGGGTGCCCCGTGCTGTCGGGTGCTGAGAAGCGGAGGAGCAGCGTGGAGGAGCAGGACTGCGTGGTGCTCGAGTGAAGTTCGGAGTTTGTATCGGAGCTGCTGCAGGCCTCCATCCAAACTCACCTGGATAATAATTAATTTTATTCCGGATCACGTTGTTGGCCCCTGTTGACCTGAAACGAACTTGGACCATGCCTTTCACTTCAGGAGGATTTTCTGGCAGCTCGCTCTGCTATTTGCTGCGAATTTTCTGTTTCTGTTTCGGCCTGTTGATTCTGGACCCAGCTTCTGTTTCTCATGGGAGCATCCATCCATCCATCCATCCATCTTCACAGGGGGGCCGGAGCCCCCCTCAGCCTGACTCAAACTGCAGTTGGGCCACCTCGTCGGGTTTGTTTGCCCATTTGAACTGTGACATTTTATGGTCTGAATCTTTTCTGCATCATTCATATTACTGTCACTATTTTCAGTTCTCAGATTATCTGGAGTCACTGAATCTTGTTAATACACCTGAATCTGTCCATCACTGCAACTTTCACTGTTTTTGGGTTCTGAATGATCACATCTTCATAAATGTTTCTCATGGTTCAATTATGGGGGATAATTGCCACACTGTTAACTCCTGTAATCACACATCAGTCACAAAAAACCCAAGAAAATGTCTGATAATAATGTTGTTACTGCTCTCAGGAATTCAACCCAACCTTGGACCCCCCATTAATTACAGCACACCAAATGACTTTAAAAATGCCTCTGGGCTTCATTTCCTGCATGTAAACGCTCGTAGCCTTCTGAAAAAACTTGATGCTGTGAAAATTCTGGTCAGTTCTTCTGGGGCAGATGTTATCTTTATTTCTGAGTCCTGGCTCAACAAATCTGTAATGAATAAGGACGTGGCAATCAATGGATTTAACATCTACCGCTGTGATCGTCAAAAAAGGGGGGGTGGAGTCATTATTTACATTAGAGACACTCTGGTTTCAAGTCTTGTGACTTCCAAAACAATTCCAAACCAGTTTGAAGCCTTATCTGTAAACATCACCTTGAATGGAGGCCAGGTTTTAACTGTAGTCTGCTGCTACCGCCCCCCCACAGCTTCACCTGAGGCATTAAATGCCATGAAGGAATTCCTTGGTAATTTAAAATTCACAGAGGTCTTTTTAGCTGGAGATCTCAACATTGACTGGTGTAAGTCGACCCCCCTCTGTGACAAATTCAAGGAATGTTGCTTGTCTTTTAATTTAACCCAACTGATCGACTCCCCCACCAGATTAAATAAAAGCCACCCTGACAATTCCTCCATCTTAGACCTGTTTCTAACTAATATGCCTCACAAATTCCCTGGTACAGGTGTATTCGCTGATCTTTTGAGTGATCATTGTGTGAGAGCGGCTTTAAGAAATAGTAAACTTCCACCTTCTAAGCCCAGATTAATTCAAAAAAGGGATCTGAAACATTTCTGTGAACAGTCATTCCTCTGGGATCTGTCTCACTTTGACTGGCATCGTATTCTGTTAACTGATGACGTGAACTCTGCTTGGAACTATTTCCATAATAATTTCATTTATTTCCTGAATTTACATGCTCCTTTTCGTCAGTTCAGAATAAAGGGACGAGACAGCCCCTGGTTTACTCCAGAGCTAGCTGACCTCCTGCACAGGAGAGATCATCTTTGGGC
>NW_023618861.1:9486-22766 GCF_014905685.2 Nematolebias whitei
TCCTACTCCGCTCCTGTTTCCTGGAATATCTTACAAAAAGATTTGAAGCTCTCGACCTTGACCTCTCTAAGTGGCTTTAAGAATCTGTTGGACTCCTGGCAGGGACCAATGCAGACATGTTCCTGTTTTTAGTTTTATACATTTGTCTTGGAATCTAGCTGGTTTTTTTTTGTTACCTTTTTCCTTTTAGCCATCCTATTTGTTAAAAAAAAAAAAAAAAAAAAAAACTAGTATGAGTTTTTATAACTGCTTATTGTTGTTGCTGTTGTCCATTGTTGTCAGCTTTCTTTGTTGAAATCAGGTCTCTCTTGTAAATGAGTCCTCGAGGCTCAATGGGATTTACCTGTATAAATAAAGGTTGATTGATTGATAGCTGTAGGGATACATGGTTCAACAGAAATTGGACTTTTAATTTGTCTAGCAATAGTACTAAACAGAAACCTATGGTTATTTTTATTCTCCTCTATTAAAGATGAGTAATATAAAGTTTTAGCTTTACGGAGAGCTTTTTTATATGTTAGCAGACTATCTTTCCAAGTTAAATAAAATTCTTCAACATTAGTAGAGCGCCATTTTCTCTCCTGGTTTCTAGATGCCTGCTTTAAAGTACGTAACTCAGAATTGAACCAAGGAGCCAGTTTCCTCTGATTGATTACTTTCGTTTTCAATGGAGCAATTTTATCAAGTGAAGTTTGCATTGAAGTTGTAAAATGATCAACAAGGTGATCTAAGTCACTGTTCTCTGATGCATTACTCTGCAAGACAGAGGGGAACATTGATGGAAGAGATTGTTTAAATTTGGTTACAGCATTTTCTGATAAGCACCTGCTGAGATGAAATTTACTCTCAGTGACTGTGTAGTCATTTAATGTAAACTCAAAGGTTATTAAAAAATGGTCAGACAGAATAGGATTTTGAGGAACTGTTACCAAGTCCTTAATCTCTATACTATAGGTCAGAACTAAATCAAGAGTGTGATGATAAGAATGAGTAGATGTGCGGACGTTTTGGGTAAAACCAAACAAGTCTATTAAATTATTAAAGGCTATGCTTAAGCTATCACTTTCAACATCTACATGAATATTGAAATCACCCATTATGATGATTTTATCAGTATTTAATAGTAAGTCAGTTAAGAATTCTGAGAATTCAGACAAAAACTGAGAGTAAGCGCCTGGTGGACGATATATAACCACTAATAAAAGTGGCTTTTCTAATTTCCATTTTGGATGAGACAGACTTAGGGACAGTGATTCAAAAGCATCATAACTAATAACTGGTTTGGTATTAATCAATAATCCTGACTGAAAAATAGAAGCTACTCCTCCACCTCGGCCAGTTGTTCTAGGAACATGAAAATTTAAATAATTAACAGGAGTGGATTCATTTAAACTAACAAAATCCTTCTGTTGTAGCCAAGTTTCTGTCAGACAGAATAAATCAATATGATGATCAGTTATCAGTTCATTAACTAACAGGGATTTAGAGGAAAGAGATCTGATGTTCAATAATCCACATTTAATGATTTTATGATTTTGCTCTGGTAAAGTAACTGTGTTTATTTTAATAAGATTTTTACGGTTTATATTTTTAGAGCTGATTTTTGGTTTATTTAATTTGAGCTGTGGGCAAGTTGACACTGTATCAATGTGGGTGTGGGTGGGTAACAGAGGAGAAGCAGCAGAGAGGTGTGGAGGACTACAACTCTGCTTCCTGGACTGGACCCTGGGTTGTCAATAATTTGGGGGATAAACAAAATCAGCCATATTTCTAGAAAGAAGAGCGGCTCTGTCCAAAGTAGGAGGGATGCCATCTCTCTGCATCAGACCAGGTTTTCCCCAGAAATAACTCCAGTTATCTATGTAGCCCACGTCGTAGTTAGAACACCACCTGGACACCCAGCGGTTGAACGATGACATACGGCTAAACATGTCATCGCTACTCAGGTTTGGGAGGGGGCCAGAGAAAACTACGAAGTCTGACATGGTTTTAGCAAAGTCACACACCGAAGCAACATTAATTTTAGTGACCTCCGATTGGCATAACCGGGTGTCATTACCGCCGACGTGAATAACAATCTTACTGTATTTAGCCTTAGCCTTAGTCAGAAGTTTCAAATAAGATTCTATGTCGCCCGCTCTGGCTCCCATAATGCATTTAACTATGGCCGCTGGAGTCCCTAAAGCCACGCTTCGGACTATGGAGCTGCCAATAACCAGGGTCTGCTTCTCAGCGGGTGTGTCACTGAGCGAGGAAAATCGATTAGAAACATGAGCGGGTCGGTAGTGAACTGGGGTCTTAGCCTTAACGCTACGCTTGCTCCGGACCGTCACCCAGCCAGCCTGGGGTCCCGGCTGGTTAGGGTCTGCTGGAGGACCGCTAAAGGGAGCTAGCCTCTGTGGTTCCGCGCTGTCTAAGGGGACCTGGCTAGCTACTGGTTTTTCTACAGCGTGGAGCCGAGCTTCTAGTTCAGACAGCCTCTCCTCCAAAGCTACCATAAGACTACATTTGTTACATGTATCATTACCATTAAAGGAGACAGAGGAGTAACTAAACATCTGACACATGGAGCAAGTGAAAACAGAGGAAGCAGGCAGAGAAGGAGCAGCCATGCTAAGCTAATGCTAGCAAGAGCTAGCAGAGCCAAATACACCAATAAAAAGTGCGAAGTGCTGAAGGATAAAAGGTGTTTTAAGCACTATCCAACAATAGAAAAACAACTGTACTAAGTGTGTTTGTGAACTCGAATGAAAAACTGTGCAAAAGACAGATAAATCCAGAAAACCGAGACAACTCGAGCAAACAATTCACTCGAGCTACCAACAGACAAACAGGAATTGACACAATACGTCTCACCACGAACGTGTAACGTCATCCGAGATGATATTGGATTCTATCCATACTTGTCGTGTTAGATGATCGACTTGTGTCCATATTTATACTGTCAGACAGTGGAACTGTGTGAATATATTCCTTGTTGGACAGTCGACATGTAAAAGGACATTACTTATATTGCGCCTTTCTACCTTATCGAGATACGCACAGCGCTTTACACTACAAACTGTGCCCTCATTTACCCATGCATACAGCACTCTACTAGACATCTACAAAGCTAATTGAACAAATCACTCTAAAGAGGCTAATCAGTGCTTTATCACATTCATACACCAATGGGACACACATCGGAGACAACGAGGGGTTTGGTTTATTGCCCAGGGACACTGGCATGTGACTTCTGGTGGAATCAAACTCATGACTCTTGTATTGGAGGACGACTGTTCTATCCACTCAGCCACAGTCCATAGTGTTCATGCTTCTCTTGTTGGACATGGACTTGTGCCCATACTTGTCCTGTTGTACAGTGGACCTGTGTCCATACTTATCCTGTCAGACAATGGACTAAAGTCCTACTTATCCTGTTAGACAGTGTACTTCTGTCCATTCTTGTCCTGTTACACAGTCAACTTTTGTTCATGCATATTTGGTTGGAGAGCGGACTAGTGGCCATACTTGTCTTGTTGTACAGTGGACTTGTGGACATTCTTGTCCTGTTAGACAGTGGACTTGTGTCCCTATTTGTCTTGTTGGACAGTGGACTTGTGTCAATACTTGTCCTGTTAGACTGTGAACATATGTCCATACTTGATTTTTTGTGTGATAAAATTGTGTCTGTACTTGTCCTGAGAGGTGGTGGACTTGTGTCCATGCCTGTCCTCTTAGATAGTGGACTAATGTCAATAATGTCTGGGTTTTTTTTTGTTTTTTTTCTTGCTACTCTACGGTGAAACCAGATGTGTTTTCCCTCTCTGCCTCCCCACCTGCTTCCCTGTTGCGCTCTTTTGTCCTGTGAACCCTTAAAAAGCCTCTTTTTTTTCCCTGCATACCTCTTAATTGGAAGGATCAGCTGGTCTCTCAACAAAATCGATCAACTTCTCCCGACAGGAGTCAGGGTAAGGAGGACACTCTGAACTCTAGAGGAAAAATTGGATTCATGATGACGACTAGAATCTACTGTTTGGGTTTGTTGGAATCTGGTTGTCTACAAATTCATGTGGAGGTGTTGAAGCTTGACAGTGCTCGGACTGAATGTGGAGCTGTGACAGGGAATTGGAGCAGCTGTTATCAGGACTGTGATCTCCCTGGCAGCACTCATGAATGGTGGGAATAATCTTGGAGAAGCTGTGAGCTCAACTTTGGAGTAAAGGATCAATTCGGCTGTTTTGGAGTTTCCATCAGAGAATATGTACCAGCGAGACTTTAAAGGCAGAAACAATAATTCACGAGTTCTGCCTGACCCAAATTGTGGCCTTGATGCCAGACTTATCTCAACTCCTCCTGGAATGTTTGGAAAACAACAAAGATGCTTTGACTGTTTCCTCACCCCTCCCTTCCCCAAGGCCGTGGACATGTGACGGAACCTCAACTGAGCTGAAGATAAACGTCACCTCTTATCTGGACAATGGCTGAGGGGGGGCTCTGGACTATGCTATGACTTTCCCTTAAAAATTCAATGTTTTCACCGCCTATATGTAAATGTATAACGTCTGTTTATGTTGCTTTGCTTTGGTAGTTTTTTTTTATGCCTCAAATCGTGCCCTGTCTAGGACACGGTGTGAGAGATCTTTTTTTTATACCGTCTCTCCTCATGTTTTCTTTCCTTTTCTTATCTAAGCAAAATATTATTCTGAATAAGAATAAGAATGCCGCGCTGATTATTTTAGCCGCAGCTTCGTGCACTCCGCCCATCTTCGGACGACTGTACGTACATATTCGCGTTGTATCTCGGTGCAATGCCAATAAAGTTTATTCTGATTCTGAACACTGGACTTGTATCTGTACTTCTCTTGTTGGACAGTAGACTTGTGTCCATACATATCCTGTTAGACAATAGACGTGTGTCCTTACTTATCCTGTCAGACATTGGACTTCTATCCATACGTGTCCTGTTAGATGATGGACTTGTGTCCATATTTATACTGCCAGACAGTGGAATTGTGTCCATACTTGTCCTGTTGGACAGTCGACATATAAATAGACAGTACTTATATAGTGCTTTTCTATCTTATCGAGATATTCAAAGCGCTTTACACTACAATCTGTGCACTCATTTACCCATGCATTCAGCACTTTACTAGACCTCTACAAAGCTAATTGAACAAATCACTCTAAAGAGACTAATCAGTGCTTTATCACATTCATAAACCGATGGGACATACATCGGAGTCAATGAGAGATTCAGTTTCTTGCCCAGGGACACTTTGGCATATGACTGCTGGTGGATTCAAACCCACAACTCTTTTATTGGAGGACGACTGCTCTACCCACTCAGCCACAGCCTCCACGTGTTCATGCTTCTCTTGTTGGACAATGGACTTGTTTTCATGCTTAACTTGTTGAATTGAATTGAATAGTGGACTTGTACCCATACTTGTCCTGCTGTAGAGTGGACTTGTGACCATATTTATCCTGTCAGACGGTGGACTTGTGTCCATACTTGTCCTGTTAGAGAGTGGACATGTGTCCATACATGTCATCTTACACTGTGGACTACTGTCCATTTTTGTCCTGTTAGACAATGGACTTTGTCCACGTTCGTGGTGAGACATGTGTCACTTCCTGTTTGTCTGTTGGTAGCTCGAGTGAATTGTTTGCTCGAGTCGTCTCTGTTTTCTGGATTTATCTGTCTTTTGCACAGTTTTTCATTCTAGTTCACAAACACACTTAGTACAGTTGTTTTTCTCCTGTTGGATAGTGCTTAAAACACCTTTTATCCTTCAGCACTTCTCGGTTTTTATTGGTGTATCCTGTCAGACAGTGAATTGATGTCCTTAATTGTTCTGTTAGACGATGAACTTGTGTCAGTATTTATTCTATCAGAGTGGACTTGTATCTATATTTGTCCTGTTTGACAGTCAGCTTGTGTCCATACATATCCTGTTAGAGATTGTCCTTTTGTCCATACTTGTCCTCTTTAACAGTTTACTTGTGGTCATGCATATTTGGTTGGAGAGCGGACTTGTGGCCATACTTGTCTTGTTGGATTGTTGGACAGTGGACTTGTGTACATATTTGTCCTGTTAGACAGTGGACTTGTGTCCACACTTATGGTATGATATGGTATATAGTTTATTCATTTTAAAAAAAAGTACAAAACACTTCCATAACATTATAAAAAAGATACAAAAGATTTAAAATGAAAGGCAGCAGAAAGAAGAAAAAATCTTATTATATCTGCCCCTTTTTTTCAAACAATTATTTCAGACATAATAATCTTCAAGTAACAGTACAAAATGAATAGCTTTCTAATTTTTCTAATTCTAATACAAAACACACACTAAGCTACTTCATATATACTTTTTTAACAATCCAGTTTTGATCTTTTTCTTAAATGTACACATTGACTTGGCATTTTTCACATCACTCTCTAGACCATTCCACAATCCAACTCCTTGGATTGAGGTAGACCTTCCCTTCAGACTAGTTCTGAATTTTGGTTTGACAAATATCTCTATCCCCTTAAGATTATAACAACTTTGTCTTTTAACAAAATTTCTTTGGATATTTAATGGTAATGTGTGATTTTGAGCCCTATACATAACTGATAAAATATTATAATCTACTAAATCATGGAAATTCAATAACTTCAGTTGATAAAATAATGTGCTTGATGGGTGATTGTAATGCTTTCTGGTGGTAATTCTTACAGCTCTTTTCTGTAAAATAAAAATAGGTTTTGTAAATGTTTTACACGCTTTCCCCCAAACATCAATACAATAGATTAAATGTGGAACAATGATTGTGTTATACAACATGTACAGAGCTTTATCATTTAATAATTCCCTGACTTTGTATAGTACTGCAATAGATTTAGATATTTTTGTTCTTACAGAATTCATGTGATTTTTCCATGTTAGCTGTTCATCAATGATTACACCCAAAAATTTCATCTCATTAACTCTACAAATCTCAACACCCTCAATTCTAAATGGATCGTCAACAGTTCTCTTTTTGTTACTGAATATCATGTGTTTAGTTTTGTCTAAATTTAATGATAATTTATTAAGTTTAAACCAAGTTTGTATTTTATCAAATTCTGTCTTCATCAATTCCAACATCCGTTTTACATCTTTACCCAAACAAAAAAATGTGGTGTCATCTGCAAAAAGGACACATTTGAGGAGTCCTGATACATTCACTAAGTCATTCACATATAAAATAAATAACTTTGGTCCAAGTACAGAGCCTTGAGGAACTCCACAAGTGATATTGCACAGGTCAGATCTTACACCATTTATTTGTACAAACTGTTTCCTATCTTTTAAATAGCTAGATACCCAGTGTAATGCTGGTCCTCTTATACCATATTTATTTAATTTTTCAAGGAGAATAGTGTGGTCAATAGTATCGAATTCTTTTTTAAATCAACAAAAATACTAACACAATACTGTTTTTGATTGACAGCAGTAGTTATTTGTTCTATTATTTCCAAAAGAGCCATTGATGTAGAGTTTTTTGCTCTAAACCCATACTGACTGCTACTTAGAATGTTTTGTTTAGTAATAAATTTATCTAATCTGGTCACAAATAGTTTTTCTAGAATTTTTGAGAACTGTGGTAATAAGGATATTGGTCCATAATTATTGAACACACATTTATCACCATTTTTAAAGAGAGGAACTACCTTAGCTACTTTCATATTGTCTGGAAATATTCCTTTTGAAAATGATAAATTACAAATATATGTAAATGGCTCGATAACATAACTCATTATGTCCTTTACAAACATCATATCCATGTCCACCCAGTCTTTTGATCTCTTATCTGTAAGATTCTTTACAACATTCATTATTTCTTCTTTGTCAGTTCCATTAAGAAAAATACTGTTGTCACAACCTATAACTGAATGGTTCACATTATTGTCCACTTTTGGTATTTTAGCAGCAAGGCTTGATCCAATGTTCACAAAATGATGATTAAATCCATTTACAATTTCTTTTTCATCATGGATTTCATTGTCATCCTTCAAAAAATATTGTGAAATACCTGTTTTTGCTTTATGACTTTTCAGAACACTATTTATTACTCGCCATGTAGCTTTCATATCACCATTACTTTTATTTAATAAATCACTATAAAATTCCTTCTTGTGTTTCCTTATAATCCCTAGTAATTTATTTTTATACTTCTTATATTTCTTTTCGGCCTCTTGTGTTCTCAATTTCAAGAAACATGTATACAAATAATTCTTTTTTTTGCAAGCATTTCTCAACCCTTTCGTCATCCATGGTTGGTCAACAACATTTCTCTTTGCACAATTATTTTGCACACATTTCTTTTCAAACAGAGCTCCTAAAATATTCATAAACTCATCATATGATCTGTTCACATCATCAACATACACGTCTTTCCAGCTTTGTTTATGTAAATCATCTTTTAATTTGTCCATTGCTTTTTTTGATGTGTTTATTGTTTTTTCCTTAATTGTAATTTCTTTTGTAATGCTTTGAACATTTTTATAAATCATGAAAACTGGTAAGTGATCACTTAAATCACTCGTTAAAATACCTCCCGTCACATCCCCATTTGTTACATTTGTGAAAATATTATCGATTATTGTAGCACTATGAGTTGTAATTCTTGTTGGTTTTGATATTAACGGATAAAGATTTAAACTATACAATGAATTTGTAAATGTGCTGATGTTATTTGAATCTGTTTTATTTCCCAGGTCAATATTAAAATCTCCACAGAAAAAAATGCTTTTATTAAAACTCTTGTCCAATAATTGTACGATTTTATCAGTGAATATTTCTATATTTGATCCTGGAGATCGATATACAGAACTTATCAATATGTTTTTATCATTCTTGTTTATTATTTCTATTGTTATTATTTCCATGATATTTTCAACAATTATTGACATTTCATTAATTAATTTACATTTTATTTCATTTTTAACAAATAGAGCCACTCCACCACCTCTTTTGTTGCTTCTGTTCACATGATATAATTCATATCCTTCTAT
The DNA here is from genome assembly GCF_014905685.2 of Nematolebias whitei. NCBI lineage: Eukaryota > Metazoa > Chordata > Actinopteri > Cyprinodontiformes > Rivulidae > Nematolebias > Nematolebias whitei. Next base: position 18,512 of record NW_023618861.1, read on the forward strand.
GTGAACATTAGTTGTGTTTTCATCGTTGAGCCATGTCTCTGACAGTGCTATTATTGTAAAAGTTCTGTTTAGCTGTTTTAAATAATCTGTTATTTTGGATATATTTGCATTTAAACTTCTACTATTAAAGTGAATAATAGAGAGACCTCCATTTGTTATATTGATGTCATTAAACTGTTCTTCGTTGTAATATTCACAGTCTTTTATTTCAGGGAATAAATTTGTATCAATCTCATCTTCAACATTGTATATTTTAAACTCTAAGTCTTCGTATGTTGCCATGTTTTAATGTATTTGTTTGTTTTATATTTTGTTAATTTCTTGTTTGTGAAGTTGTGTCAATGATTTATCATCTATCATCTCCTGAGCTCATTTTAATCTTTCCAGATCCTTCAGGTCTTTTATTATTTTAGCCTGAGATCCTTCCTGTATTTTGATCCAGATGTTTCCATTTCTTGTCCAAGTTGTTGCTATTTTTTTCTGTTTTTTCAACCACCTTGCTTCACGTGCAATATTGCCATTTTTTTTAGTTAGGTGTTCGTTTATGTAAACATTTGTTCCCTTCAGTTTTTTTGCTTGCATTATCACACTGTTTCTTGATTTCCTGCTAATGAACTTGATTACTATGGATGGTTTGACTTTATCTGATTTGTTGGGCAGTGTGTGACAGATTGAAATGTCCTCATGTTCGATGTCAATGTTTTTGTTTTGTAAAAAATTCACTACTTGCTCCTCCAGAGTCTGTAGTTCTTCCTGTGGTGCATCTTCTGTTGTGTTAGTACCAGCAACAACTCTTGCATAAGTTCGGTTCCTAACTTCCAGTCCAGTGATCACCAAGTTGTCTAGTCTTGTGTATTGTTCCAAGTCTTCTACTTTTTGTTCCAGTTCAACTATTTTTCTGTCTTTATTAGTCATCAGTTCTTTCAATTGTCTCACTTCTTCAAACAGTCCTGTTAGTAAATCACATTTAGCTGATAATTTAGTCAGTTCAGCACTCAAAAAGTTCAAAGATTTTTTAACTTCCTCCATATCTTCAGAATTATTTTCCGACACTTGTCTCTTATCTCTGTGTTTGCTCGGCATTACTCACTTATCCTGTCAGACAGTGGAATTCTGTACAAATTTGTTCAGTTAGACCAATACCATTACCATTTTAGTTATAGAGTACTTAAAACAGCAACTAGGCCAACCAAAGTGCTGTACAATAGAAACAAACAAGTACAGCGGACAGGAAAACAAAATAAAAATATAGATACAAATAGCAGCAGATCATAACTAAATGGCCAACACTGTAGAATACAAAGTACAAACAGGATCACAACAAATCATACCATGTCAAATGCAAGGGAATAAAAGTGAGTTTTCAAGCGACACTTAAAGACAGTGACGTGTCTATATTTATCCTGACAGAGTGGACTTGTGTGTGTAAATGTCCAGTTGGACAGTCAACTTGTGTCTATACATATCCTGTCAGACAATGGATGTAAGTCCTACTTATCCTGTTAGACAATGTACTTCTGTCCATACATGTCCTGTTTCAAAGTCAACATTTGTACATGCATATTTGGGTGGAGAGCGGACTAGTGGCCATACTTGTCTTGTTGGACAGTAGACTTGTGGACATTCTTGTCCTGTTAGACTGTGGAGTTGTGTCCCTATTTGTCTTGTTGGATAGTGGACTTGTGTCCATACTTGTAATGTTGTCAGTGGACTTGTGTCCATACTTGTCCTGTTGGACAACTAAGTTGTGTTAATGTTTCTCTTGCTAGACAGTCGACACGTGTTCATGCTTTTCTTGTTGGACAATGGACGTCCGTCCATACTTGTACTATTAGACAGTGGACACATGTTCAAACTTGTCCTTTTGCATGATAAAATTGTGTCTGTACTTGTCCTGAGAGATGGTGGACTTGTGTCCATGCTTGTCCTCTTAGATAATGGACTAATGTCAATAACTGTCTGTTGGACACTGGACTTGTGTCTTTTCCTGTCTTGTTGGACAGTTGACTTATGTCCATACCTATTCTGTTAGACAATAGACATGTGTCCTTACTTATGCTCTCAGACACTGGACTTCTATCCATACTTGTCCTGTTGATGATGGACTTGTGTCCATATTTATACTGTCAGACAGTGGAACTGTGTGCATATATTCCTTGTTGGACAGTCAACATGTAAAAGGACATTACTTATATTACGCCTTTCTATCTTATTGAGATATGCACAGCGCTTTACACTACAAACTGTGCCCTCATTTACCCATGCATACAGCACTCTACTAGACCTCTACAAAGCTATTTGAACAAATCACTCTAAAGAGGCTAATCAGTGCTTTAGATCACATTCATACACTGATGGGACACACATCAGAGTCTATGAGGGGTTCAGTGTCTTGCCCAGGGACACTTTGGCATGTGACTGCTTGTGGATTTGAACCCACAACTATTGTATTGGAGGACGACTGCTCTATCCACTCAGCCACAGACACCACATGTTCATGCTTCTCTTGTTGGACAATGGACTTGTGTCCATACTTTTCCTGTTGGACAGTGGACTTGTGTCCATAGTATTTGTCTTGTTGGACAGTGGACTTGTGGTCATGCTTAACTTGATGAATAGTGGAATTGTGCCCATACTTGTCCTGTTGTACAGTGGACCTGTGTCAATACGTTTCCTGTCAGACAGTGGACTTGTGTCCATTCTTGTCCTATTAGAGAGTGGACATGTGTCCATACATGTCATCTTACACAGTGGACTACTGTCCATTTTTGTCCTGTTAGACGATAGACTTTGTCCATACTTATCCTGTCAGACAGTGGATTTTTGTCCTTAATTGCTCTGTTAGACAATGAACTTGTGTCAGTATTTATTCTGTCAGAGTGTACTTCTGTCCATACTTGTCCTCTTTCACAGTTGACCTGTGTTCATGCATATTTGGTTGGAGAGCAGACTTGTGAACATACTTGTCTTGTTGGACAGTGGACTTGTGTACATACTTGTCCTGTTAAACAGTGGACTTGTGTCCAAACTTATCCTGTCAGACAGTGGACTTCTGTCCTTAATTGTTCAGTTAGACCGATACCAATACCAATTTATTTATAGAGTACTTTAAACAGCAACTAGGCCAACCAAAGTGCTGTACAATGGAAACAAACAAGCACAGCAGACAGGAAAACATAAAATAAAAATAGAGATACAAATAGCAGCAGATAATAACTAAATGGCCAACACTGTACAATACAGACAGGATCACAACAAATCACACCGTGTCAAAGACAAGGGAATAAAAGTGAGTTTTCAAGCGAGACTTAAAAACAGTGACTTGTGTCAATATTGATCCTATCAGAGTGGACTTGTGTCTATATATGTCCTGTTGGACAGTGTTGGATTTAATATTTTATACATTTTTATAATTCCTATCAAGCACTCAAATGTCATGTCACATAAAGGGTGTGCGTGTCTTTCTTCCAAGGTTGAACTATGTTTATAGAAAATGTTTGCTAATTCTAACTAGTTGACCTTTAAATATAATCTCATAGTAGCTAAGGATAATTTTACAAGTTCACATTTGATAAATTGCAAGCGATCAAATCAGGCCAGAGAGCAGACTGATTAACATAAATAAAGCTAGAACACAGCTCTTTAATTTAGACAATATAGTTTGACTAAGTAAAATCAAATTAAAAGTATAACCATGATCCAAATAAAAACACGAACATAAGTTAGATAATATAATATATATTATAATAATAATATAATATATAATATAATATAATTATTCCTAGAAATAAACAACTATTTCAAATCAGTGTTATCACTAAGGTATAATCACGTTAAACAAACAGTGTTAACAGTTTAAACGCAGACACAGAAACTAAGATGATTCTGCCTTAAAAACAATCACCAGGCCTCCAACAGATATTGAATTAACATACCCATGAGGTAGATAATAATTAATAATTACGTATAAACAATTTGACACGAATCATTTTTGTATCCCTAAAGTAGAATAGCAAGTTAAACGTTAAACAAAAGCCGATTTCGGTGTACCAAAACTTATCTGAAATATAGACGTTAACGTCCTTGAGGGGGTGGGCTAAGTCGTAACCATAGCGACAGAAGCTGAACCAATCAGGAAGCTAGCCTTCTCAAACGGGGATAAAAGGCCGGAAATGACACACGCCCACTGAGCATTTTCCGGGAGGCGCTGTGGAAAATAAATAATTGTTCTAAACTTAAAAAACTCTTAAAAGAA
>NW_023618862.1:0-22710 GCF_014905685.2 Nematolebias whitei
TGATCCGCTGCCCCGTTTCTTTGAAGCCTAATCGCTGAAATGTTGCCACGTTTCAGTTTGAAATCCGTCATTAAATGGTGTTTTTGGACCACGCTAGCCGATGCTAATTTTAAGCTAACAGCTAACGACCGGATGAGTGACGTGGCGCGTCACTTCCTCTGATGTCAGATTGTAAAGCTCGGTTGCACCGAAGCTTTTTCTGTGCTTAAAATCACTAAATGAAGCTGCCACAAGTCCCCAAAAACTCATGTTCATGCAAAAAAGTCGTGCTTGTTGAAACAACGCCACGTTTTAGCTTGAAATACGTTCAGAATTGTTGATTTAACCGAGTTTAGCCGAAGCTAATTTTAAGCTAAGCGGCTAACGACAGGATGTCAACAGAACGTCCACAGGAAGTTGTCATACGCTCCTGCTGGTAGAAAGCTAACACTGCCCCCTCCTGGGAAACTTGATATCACAGTTTCACTTCGTTTTTAGGTTATTTTGAGTGAAATTAAACGTATTTATTTCTGTAAGACGAATTTTTGAGTTAATAAACGTTCCTCAAGTTGAATTATCACTGTTATCTTGCATTTAAAAAGTGATTAAGGTATTTATGCAGAAAGGCATTTACTAACACATTTTTATTCACTGGTAATTCCTCATGACAGAGGTGCAAAATAAAAATTAGACACTTTTTAAAAGATACAGATACAGATATTCACAGAGTAGATAAAGTTTACTCATTTGCTGGAAAGATAATACACGTTTAATTGCTAAATCACTAAATAAGAGTAAACTTATCAGAAAAAAGAAACTTTTCTGTTTAAGTTACCACCTAAACAATTACATCTTCTTATTTATTTTTAAATAGAAGATATTGGCAGGAGGACAGGAGTATAACAGTTTTTCTGAAGAAAGACTGATTATTCCTCATCATCAATTTTCTTTTTTCTGTTCACCACCTGGTTTAATGAGTATCTGTTAAAATAGCGAATTTATGGAAGTAAACGGTTTAAAAAGCATTTTTAAACTGATGTTGCTGTGAGACTTTTTAGAAAAATTACAGGTTTATAAAAATTCAGTGCTTTAGAGTAAGAAACACTGAGAAGCTTGGTAATCTAGTATCTGTTGAGAAATAAGCACATAAAAAGTAACACTGCAGACAAGCATTTACTTAAATATTCATGAATTGGGGTAAAACCTAAGAAACAGGTGCCCGTTCCTCTGAATAAGTTGACTTATAACAGTACTTTTGTGTAAACCCAGAGCTAAAATAGTGTGAAACTCAATGACACTTGAATACAAATATTTACCTGTAAAATATCTGAAGCTGGCAACTGTTTTAAACAGATAAAGTGCTACACAGTGAAAACATGACAGGTGTGGTAGGAAAAGATTTTGATCCTTATGAGATGAAGGACTGTTTAGAGAAAGCGTTGAAGCTGCTGACAGCATCCTTACATCCATATGGCAAACAGGCGGACAGCATGAACCCAAAAGAGTTATTGGACAATCTGATGGAGGTTGCAAAGAGTGTGACCTCTACAGAAATTACAATGTCAAGTTATGAAAAGCTAGCTAAAATGGCAATGTTGCTGAAAGAATCATACTTTGCATTAAGACGGGATCACGTCATGACAGTGTCACAAGTTTCCCGCTGCAAAGGTGAAATAGATGTGCTTAAAAAAGATCTGCACAAACGCAGAGTGGATAAAGAGGTATTACTGGAACAATATATGCATTTACTAAGTGAATGTCAAACATCACAGGAACGCCTGAAAGCTTGTGAGGAGAAACTGGCCGCAGCAACAAATAAAAGTTCTGACGTGGGGTGAGTTTATCTGGAACTCAGAGAAGACCGTGGACAGAGTCCAGGTCACCCACAACCACCTCAGAAAGATGTTGTTACACCTCCACATGTGTGGAGAGAAAAACCTCCACCCTCACCTAAAGTGGTAGGAACAGACCTGAACAGGTCTCCCTCACCAAACATGCAACAGTCTGCTGTGAATGTGTTCGAGGCATGTTCTCATGCTAAGACGCCCATAGAAGTGTTTCCTGGTGTAAAGGTTAAACCCCACTCCCTAGAAATGGAAGGACGGCGTGCATTGACACCACCTCCTAAAACAGGCGAGAAAAAGCAGTATTTTCAAACTAACAAACCACGTAATGAAGGTGCACGCTGGGACAGAAAAGCTCCTCTTTCAGAGGATGAACGTGATTATCGTATATGGGGTGTCCGTAGGACGCAAAGATATGGGATCCAAGAGGACCCATATTATCAGGGGAAGTCCGAAGAGGAACCCCCAAAAGACGTACCTAACCCTCCCCCACCTCGGACGAAACGAACCGAGGCGATAAAATCACAAAGGTCCCAGGAACAAGGCCCTACACCTCTGAGCTCGGAAGAGACAGAGAAACTACAAAGGTTTTTAGAAACTTTGAAAAACGCTGAAATGGGAATCCAACCTGGAACGCTGTGTAGTGAGGTGATCGCTACTAAATCTGAAGGCGCGAATGACAACATTACAGATGTCGGTGGAACACACCAAGACATTGCTGTCGTTGCCTCCAACAACCCCTCATCGGACGAAGGGGGGGTAAACTCACACACAAACGATGATGAGTCATCGCAAGCTGAAAACTCAGAACCTGATTTTCATGATTTTGAACTAGGCATTCCAGTTCTGGGAGGACTCCCAGATAACCTGGTACCGAGTCAAGAAGCTGGGCCAGTATGTTTCACAAAACCAACACAGGCCATAGCTCTTTTCTCAACCAAGGACGTCGACCAAGGGCCTCAAACCTATGGTGTCTTACCCATAGACAGGTCCGACGACTCAGAAAAGGATTCGTTGGAGCTCCCCAAGGAGCAAGAACCCTCATCAGTCTCATCACAGATTGATCAGGTGGTCGCCCAAGCCGACGCTCTGACATCTGATGAAGAAAGAGACAAACTTCGCCAAGTTCTTTCAAAATATGAAAAGTCATTTTCAACTGACCCAGACATCATCCAACTTCAGAAGTTGGATGATCCTGCAATTAACTCGATGATACTGTATCTGACTGACCCAGACAAATACACTCCATCGAAAGGTGAACTGGATTCCAATCCAGACCCTAAAGTCCTCTTTCAGCTGCGCAAACAGTTAAAACTACTCAAGGACAGCCTAACTTTAGCTCATGGAGCGACGTCCTCACCCGTGTTCGCGGTCTCCCATGACCGATGGGGGGTGACGCCAGTTAGGATAATGCTACCAGACGCGATAACGTGAGCAAATCTGACATCCAGAGTGAGTGACGCACCGAAACGACGTTTTCTAGTTGCTTGATCACTGCTTTTGTCAATGTTGAAACGTTGTTTTACTGGTTGCTTAGTCACTGTTTTTGTCGATGTTGAGACATCGTTTAATTGGTTTTGGTATTGTTTCTGAACACCCCAAGCAAGAATGAATTTTGTTGTGTAGTTAAGTTAGAGACTAAGAAGCCTTTAACCATGCCAACATGCAGTTCATTCGTTAAAATGCAATCTTTGCGGAGTCAATGTAGATTAATGCTACCTTAAGTACCATAGTCTACATTGATCTCACAACGCTTAAGCCGAACCTACTCGAACAATTCTATTCGGGGGGATAGCTAATTCTTTTTGATAAGTCTCGCCATAAACTTCCAAAAACATTTATGGGAAACCAAACACCCAATCTCAAGTCGTTCGTCTAAAAAGACAACAGACAATTGAACCAAACTATATTTTACCATGTAAATCTAACTTAAACCAAGTTAGGAATGGAAAAATAGTTTGGAACAATCTTCTATAGGTATAAATCCCTATAATTACCCTATTCAGCATGTTCCACCCCTTAACTGGTAGCTGTAGCTGTTCCCAATCATAATAGCTTACACACCAGGTGCATATAGTTTAAGGCCTTATGTAAAATCCCCTTCATAAGCCCACCTTAAACCACAGAATTGCATGACACATTGAACCAGAACGGCACAGACTGGACGTCGCCCAGAGACGACCTTCGCTGGAGGAGACCTGCAATCCTGACGTTGGTCTCCACTCTTCATCCAGTGGCCGCATCTTCAGTTCAATCCAAGGGAACCCTCTGTATGCTGATCAATCAACACTTCCAATCGTTGTAGATTAATCGTTGTGGATTATATGACTTTTTCCAATGGATTACAGACTCTGTGTCCAAAGGGTTAAAGCATTGCTACAATGGAATTACCAACAACATTATGGAATTATCATCAACACAATGGAATTACCAAAAACATTGTGGATTACATCCTTTGACTTTTGTTTTCCTTGCTGGATTACTTTTGACTTTTGTTTTCCTTGCTGGATTACATCAAGACCAGGGACATTCAAAGGCGTAAGTTCATGTTGGAATTCATCCCCATGGACAGGCGATGATTTCCAAAGGGGGGGACTGTAGTGAACTAGGCCTGATGTCAAAACCTTGACCTTAAGGACCATATGGGACAGAAACTGTCATTTCATTGATTTGAATCCAGAAATACAGGTTGACCCATCCTAAGACTTTCTTTCTTGAATTAATCAAGTAAAAGAAGACTACTTTCTATTATCATTACTATTTTACAAATGTTTTGATAATCAAATTGTGTTAGTTCAAACAATGTTTAAATGTTGAAGTGAACTACTCATTTTTAAATCAACTGTGAAACAGTAATAACGATTTTTAATCCTCATTCAAAGAAGAAATCAGGTTAATGATGCATTGTCTGATTTTCTGTCTTCAATGAGCAAGTGTGTAAGTTGTTCAAAGTTCAAGTTTCGGTCAACTGCAAGTTTACTGAAAAAGAAATGTCATGTTTAACTTTTACAGCAAGATACTGGAGAAGTGACTCCACGAAGTCTGAATTCTTCATAACAATCCTCTGTCTGTTCTTAAACAATCTTAATCTTTTTCCTTGACTTTTCATAACACCTTACATCACAAAACACACCTCTGTTTTGGTCCATCGACCAATCAGAAACTCCCAAATGAACCAGAAGTGAGCTTTCTTTAAATGTTGGCACTTCCTAGTTCAACCAAGTCAGTTGCAAGCAGTAAGTTAGGAAAGAGTCAGCTGATGATGGAGAGTTTTGCAAGAGGTTCTACCTCCAGTTGGAGTCGGGTGGAGAGTTTGCAGCTCCAGTCGTTTGGGAGTAGATGAAGAAGTTCTGCAGTTCTGAAACTCAGCAGTTCCAGAGTTCCTGAAGGCTGGAATTCAGGATGCTGCTGAAAGAAAATCAAACTGAACGAGAGAAGATCTGGGAATTATGAAATTTCTGTTTTGGATGACCTCACGACTCCCGAGGTTTAGCTGTTCTTACGGAGACGCTGAAAAGTGGCTCGAAGTGGAACTTTACGCCGGAACTGACATATCTTCAGAAAGGTAAAAAGTCGATCTTCAACCAAAGTGTACCGTTGGGACAAGCTGGTCCAAGGAGCGTGCATGTTTCTGGTTAAACAGACAAATTCCCTCCCCATCTCTCTCATACTTAAACTTCATTTCCCATCTTTAAAATTCTTCTATCTGCTAAAAATCATTACAGATATTTTTAGAAATGTCTGAAGCAAAGTTTTTCAATCACCGCCGTGTGGTTAATAATCTGTTGTACTACTGGAAGTGAGAACAATCGCTGCATTGTTTACTTCCTGTAAACTGATTAATAAGCTGTCGTTATTTTCAATTTTTGCCAATTAATGTAAATGTGTGATGTGTTAAACTTAATTCTGTTAATAAATGACCCACTGTCGTTGGTGAGTCAAAGATAATTAACGTCTCACGTCCACATTTTATTAAATTCAGATGCACGTCATTATACAGTCCAGAAAAATGAAAGAATCCGTTTTATCTATGAATATATGACAGCATATGTTCTACTACAGCTGTCAACTGATCACCACCTGGTGATGAGTTGGATCTGGTGGTAGGAAAAGCTGTGAAACTGACCTGGTAAAGCAAACTGATAATATCTGGTGGAACCCTCTGTCCATGAGATCTTTAACTTACACCTCCGGGAGAATTTTTCATGTGTCATAAGGAGGCTGGCACATGGAATCCCATTTTATCATTTCCCCTGATGTGTTTCAGCTGCATGTCCTCACAGGTGTTTTGTCTCGTTAGTCAGTGTTTATAGTCTGTGTTTCTGTGTTAGTCCTTTGTCCTGGTATTGCATGCTATTCACTAGTGATATCCTGTCTGCTCCTTGTGATTCATGTAAGTCTTACTGCCCTGAAAGCCTTTTGTTTTTGTAAATAAATTATTTGTTTTATAATCTACTGAGTCTTAGACTGCCTGCGTGCACAACTGGGTTTATCAACCCCAGCCCCTCATTATGACAGAATGCCAAGACCACACAAAAACCCAGCAGGCAGCTAGTTCATGACTAATCTCTCTGGTGAGGACTATGAGAGGCTTTGCAAGAAAAACCCAAAATATGTGGACACGTTGGCCACATCCAATAACCTGTGAAAAAGATGGGTGGCCACAGATGACATGCTTGATGGATATTTTCTCCTCCTTGCTCTGAGTGACTCTCTTGGCATGAAGGAGTTTTTGGATGAGCTATTGGGAGAAAGGAGCAGGCTGGAGTTCCTCCGCTGACAGTCAACTGCTCGGACCTCCAACAGTTCCAGTCCTTCATCTGAGTCACCTGAGGGAATTACTCCTCTCCATTTCTCAGAACAAGAAGAGCCCGTCATCAGGTGCAGCAGGTTCCAGACCAAACTTGTCCAGAAGCAATGAAGCCACAGTCCTGTGGTGGAGATCCTCCTGTTGCCCCTCCTGGTGGAAGAGGAAGAAAGGAGGGCTCAGCTCGGGAGAAATTGTCTCACACAGACACCCGAGTCCTCATACCAGACGTCTTAGGGAGACATTGAGCTCAAAGAGGAGCTTGGGCTTGCTCCTGATCCAAGCTCACACCACCACCGCTAGAGAGGTTGTTGGCAGAAAAGGACCAGAACTGCTGAAGTCCAACTCTTCCCTCCACCTGAGTCTTCCCACACACAGTCTGAGGAGCTGGGAAGAATTTCTAAGGGGGAGGAGTACACAAGTCCCTGCTTGCCTGCAGAGAACCTCAAGCCAACAGAGAGCCCCAAGCCTGCAGAAGAATCTCCAGTGTCTTCAGAGGCTCCAGTGTCTTCAGAAGACTCCAGTGTCTTCAGAAAGCTTCAATGTCTTCAGAAGGCTCCAGTGTCTTCGAGAGGTTTTCTCCAGTGTTTTCCAGAGGCTTTGACATTCGCAGAGGGTCTCAGGGCCACCAACGCCTCGACATCTGCAGAGGTTCCCAGGTCTGCCGACGCCTCGATGTCAGAGGTTTCGACGTCCACAGAGATCTCAACGTCTAGTCGGTCCATGTCTCCTCCAGGGTCCACGTCTTGTCCAGTGGGTCCCAAGCCCCCAGTGGGTCCCAAGCCTGCAGAGGGTTCCACACCTTGGCCCAAGGGTCCCAGGCCTACGGAGAGTCCCACACTTCAACCTGAGGGTCCCAAGCCTGCATAGGGTCCCACGCCTCCGCCCAAGGTTCCCAAGCCTGCATAGGGACCCACGCCTCGGCCCGAGGGTCCCAAGCCTGCATAGGGTCCCACGCCTTGGCCCGAGGGTCCCAAGCCTGCATAGAGTCCCACGCCTCAGCTCAAAGGTCCCAAGCCTACATAGGGTCTCACGCCTCGGCCTGAGATTCCCAAGCCTGCAGAGGGTCCCACACCTTGGCCTGATGTTCCCAAGCCTGCAGATGTTCCCAAGCCTACAGAGAATCCCACACCTCGGTCATAGGGTCCCAAGCCTGCAGAGGGTTCCATGCCTTGGTCAGAGGGTCCCACGACAGCTGTGTCACCAGAGGGTCTCACAGCAGCATTGCCTCACCTTGGTTCCTCGACTCGTTCAGGGTCTTTGTCTCATCCAGAGGTCTCGATGCCAGTTGCAGCTACAGGTCCTTCTCAAAAAATTAGCATATTGTGATAAAGGTCTTTGTTTTCCATAATGTAATGATAAAAATGAAACTTTCATATATTTCAGATTCATTGCACACCAACTGAAATATTTCAGGTCTTTAATTGTTTTAATACTGATGATTATGGCATACAGCTCATGAAAACCCAAAATGCCTGTCCCAAAAAATTAGCATATTTCATCCCACCAATGAAAGACAAGTTTTTTTAATACAAAAAACGCCAACCTTCAAATAATCATGTTCTAATCATGTTCAGTTATGCACTCAATACTTGGTCGGGAATCCTTTTGCATGAATGACTGCTTCAATGCTGCGTGGCATGGAGGCAATCAGCCTGTGGCATTGCTGAGGTGTTATGGAGGCCCAGGATGCTTCGATAGCTGCCTTAAGCTCATCCAGAGTGTTGGGTCTTGTGTCTCTCAACTTTCTCTTCACAATATCCCACAGGTTCTCTATGGGGTTCAGGTCAGGAGAGTTGGCAGGTCAATTGAGCACAGTAATACCATGGTCAGTAAACCAGTGGTTTTGGCACTGTGAGCAGGTGCCAGGTCGTGCTGAAAAATGAAATCTTCATCTCCATAAAGCTTTTCAGCAGATGGAAGCATGAAGTGCTCCAAAATCTCCTGACAGCTAGCTGCATTGACCCTGCGCTTGATAAAACACAGTGGACCAACACCAGCAGATGACATGACACCCCAGTGACTGTGGAAACTTGACACTGGACCTCAAGCATTGTGAATTCTGTCTCCTCTCTTCCTCCAGACTCTGGGACCTTGATTTCCAAAGGAAATGCAAAATTTACTGTAATCAGAGAACATAACTTTGGACCACTCAGCAGCAGTCCCAGGCGAGATGCTTCTGACGCAGTCTCTTGTTCAAAAGTGGCTTGACCTGGGGAATGCGGCACCTGTAGCCCATTTCCTGCACACGCCTGTGCACGGTGGCTCTGGATGTTTCTACCCCAGACTCAGTCCACTGCTTCCGCAGGTCCCCCAAGGTCTGGAATTGGCCCTTCTCCAAAATCCTCCTCAGGGTCCGGTCACCTCTTCTCGTTGTGCAGCGTTTTCTGCCACACTTTTCCCTTCCCACAGACTTCCCACTGAGGTGCCTTGATACAGCACTCTGGGAACAGCCTTTTCGTTCAGCAATTTCTTTCTGTGTCTTACCCTCTTGCTTGAGGGTGTCAATGATGGCCTTCTGGACAGCAGTCAGGTCGGCAGTCTTATCCATGATTGCGGTTTTGAGTAATGAACAAGGCTGGGAGTTTTTAAAAGCCTCAGGAATCTTTTGCAGGTGTTTAGAGTTACGTCGTTGATTCAGATGGTTAGGTTAATAGCTTGTTTAGAGAAACTTTTCATGATATGCTAATTTTTTGAGACAGGCATTTGGGGTTTTCATGAGCTGTATACCAAAATCATCAGTATTAAAACAATTAAAGACCTGAAATATTTCAGTTGGTGTGAAATGAATCTGAAATATATGAAAGTTTCATTTTTATCATTACATTATGGAAAAAAATTACCTTTATCACAATATGCTAATTTTTTTAGAAGGACCTGTATGTCTTCTGCTGTACATGAGGCAGCCACATCTTCCTAGCCAAAGAAGAAACAGAGCCAGTTTCAGTCAATGAAGAAACAGAGTCAGCCTCAGCCGATGAAGAAACAGAGCCAACCTCCACCAATGCTCACGGAGGTCTCGACATCGCCTGCAGCACCTGGGGTCTCGTCGCCTCAGTCCTACGCCTCGCCTTGGTCCTACGCCTCGCCTTGGTCCTTCGCCTAATCCAGGCTCCTTGCCTATCCTGTCCCAGTAAATTGGCTGGCCTCCCAGCCACCCGCCTGGACTTTTTTCTGTTCCTGTTGTGTGCCTGGTCTCTCTTTTGTGTTCCCTGGTGCTCTCCATCCTGTTTTCCCCCTCCTCCCACCCAAGTTTTTAGGGAGTGGGTTTCTGTAGGACGTCTGGAGACATCCTTTAAGAGGGAGGTACTGTAGGGATCGTGGTTTGTTTCTTGGTGTCTAGCCCTATCTTGTGTTTATGTCTTGTGTTCTTCTGATCCTTAGTTTCTGTTTTCTATAGTGTTTGTGTTTTCCTAGTGTGCCTCCATCTGGTGTTGTGTCTCTGTTCCTGCACTCCCTGGTTTCCCAGTTTATCATTTCCCCTGATGTGTTTCAACTGTGTGTCCTCACAGGTGTTTTGTTTCGTTAGTCGCTGTTAATAGTCTGTGTCTCTGTGGTAGTCCTTTGTCCTGGTATTGTATGCTGTCCACTGGTGATGTCTTGTCTACCCCTTGTGATTCATGTAAGTATTACTGCCCTGACAGCCTTTTGTTTTTGTAAATAAATTATTTATTTTATAATCTCCTGAGTCCTGGACTGCCTGCCTGCACAACTGGGTTTATCAGCACCAGCCCCCTGTTACGACAAAGAGTACTTTGAGAGTTACCTTAATCCATCCACCATGTCCACCTTCAAGGAGGCAGAGTCAGAGGACTCATGGCAGAGGTAACCAAGGTGTTTAAAAAGTTTCCCAATGGAAGGGTGCCAGGGGTGGTTGATATTTGCCCTGAGATGTTCAAATGTTCAAACTATCGAGGGGTTAAACATTGAGATCTCATTACTTCCTTCAAAACATTGTTTTCTTTGTACCCCTTATTTGCTTCATTTTGTCTTCTTATGCTACCATTAGTTTTTTTTAATTCAGCAATCAGTATTCAAAAATTAGTATCAAAAAGTATCAAAATTCTTCTTCTCACTTTCAAAGCTATCCACAACTTTGCCCCTCCTTACTTATCTGACCTTCTACACATCTCCATCCCCTCTCGCTCTCTCAGATCCTCCTCTTCACTACACCTCCATGTACCCTCTGCCCGCCTCTCCACCATGGGGAGCAGGGCCTTCACCTGCTCTGCCCCTCATCTCTGGAACTCTCTACCCCCTGACTTACAAAACACCACCTCTCTTTCTCTATTCAAGACTGCTCTGAAAACACCTCTCTTTATACTTGCTTATCCTTAACTTTGCTGTATGTATTTTATATTCTTTATGTATTTTATATTCTTTATGTATTTTATATTCGGTATGTATTTTATATTCTTTATGTAATTTATTCCTGTTGATCTTTGTACTGTGCTTGTTTGTTTTAACACAGTCTTTCTGATATGTTTCTTACTGTAAAGTGTCCTTGGGTTTCCTGAAAGGCGCTTTTTAAATAAAATGATTATTATTATTAGTAGTAGTAGTAGTCCATCCATCCATCCATTTTCTTCCGCTTATCCGGGGTCGGGTCGCTGGGGTAGCAGCCTAAGTAGGGAGGCCCAGACTTCCCTCTCCCCAGCCACTTGGGCCAGCTCTTCCGGGGGAATCCTGAGGCGTTCCCAGGCCAGCCGAGAAACATAGTCCCTCCAGCGTGTCCTGGGTCTTCCTCTGGGCCTCCTTCCGGTGGGACGTGTCTGGAACACCTCACCAGGGAGGCGTCCAGAAGGCATCCTAAACAGATGCCCAAGCCACCTCAACTGGCTCCTCTCGACGTGGAGAAGCAGCAGCTCTACTCTGAGTCCCTCCCGGATGATCGAGCTTCTCACCCTGTCTCTAAGGGAGAGCCCAGACACCCTGTGGAGAGAACTCATTTCGGCCGCTTGTATCCGAGATCTCATTCTTTCGGTCACAACCCAAAGCTCATGACCATAGATGAGGGTGGGAACGTAGATCGATCGGTAAGTTGAGAGCTTCGCCTTTTGACTCAGCTCTCTCTTCACCACGACAGACCTGTACAGCGCCCGCTTCACTGCAGACGCTGCACCTATCCGCCTATCGATCTCACGCTCCATTTTTCCCTCATTCGTGAACAAGACCCCAAGATACTTGAACTCCTCCACTTGGGGTAGGACCTCCTCCCTGACCCGGAGAGGGCACTCTACCCTTTTCCGGCTCAAGACCATGGCCTCGGATTTGGAGGAACTGAACTTCATCCCGGCCGCGTCGCATTCGGCTGCGAACCGCTCCAGCGAAAGCTGTAGATCACGATCTGATGAAGCCAATAAGACCACATCATCTGCAAAAAGCAGAGACGCAATCCTAAGGCCACCAAAACGGATCCCCTCAACACCTTGGCTGCACCTAGACATTCTGTCCATAAAAGTTATGAACAGAATCGGTGACAAAGGGCAACCTTGGCGGAGTCCAACTCTCACCGGGAACAAGCCCGACTTACTGCCGGCGATGCGGACCAGGCTCTGACACCGGTCATACAGGGACCTAACAGCCCGTATCAAAGGGCCCAGTACCCCATACTCCCAGAGTACCCCCCACAGGGCCTCCCACAGGGCCCCCCGAAGGACGCGGTCGAACGCCTTCTCCAAGTCCACAAAGCACATGTAGACTGGTTGGGCAAACTCCCACGCACCCTCCAGGACCCTGCTGAGAGTGTAGAGCTGGTCCAGTGTTCCACGGCCAGGACGAAAACCGCACTGCTCCTCCTGAATCCGAGGTTCGACTATCCGACGGACCCTCCTCTCCAGAACCCCCGAATAGACCTTACCAGGGAGGCTTAAGAGCGTAATTCTCCTGTAGTTGGAACACACTCTACGGTCCCCCCTTTTTGAATAGGGGGATCACCACCCCTGTCTGCCAATCCAGGGGAACCTCCCCCGATGTCCACGCAATGTTGCAGAGTCGCATAAGCCAACACAACCCTACAACATCCAGAGCCTTAAGGAACTCTGGGCGAATCTCATCCACCCCTGGGGCCCTGCCACCGAGGAGCTTTTTAACCACCTCGGTGACCTCAGCACTAGAGATATGAGGGCCCGACCCAGAGTCCCCAGGCTCCGCTTCCTCAGTGGAAGTCATGCCGGTGGGATTGAAGAGGTCTTCAAAGTATTCCGCCCACCGACTCACAACATCCCGAGTTGAGGTCAGCAGCACACCACCCCCACTATAAACAGTGTTGGTGGCATACCGCTTTCCCCCCCTGAGACGCCGGATGGTGGACCAGAATCGTCTCGAAGCCGTGCAGAAGTCGTTCTCCATTGCCTCTCCGAACTCCTCCCATGCCCAAGTTTTTGCCTCAGCAACCACCCGAGCCGCATGTCGCTTGGACTGCCGGTACCCATCAGCTGCTTCCGGGGTCCCACAGGCCAAAAAGGCCCGATAGGACTCCTTCTTCAGCCTGACAGCATCCCTCACCGACGGTGTCCACCATCGGGTTCGAGGGTTGCCGCCGCGACAGGCACCGACAACCTTGCAGCCGCAGCTCTGGTAAGCCGCCTCGACAATAGAGGCACGAAACATGGTCCACTCAGACTCAATGTCCCCCACCTCCCTCGGAACATGTTCAAAGTTCTCCCGGAGGTGGGAGTTGAAACTCTGTCTCACAGGAGACTCTGCCAGACATTCCCAGCAAACCCTCACAATACGTTTGGGTCTGCCAGGTCTGACCGGCATCCTCCCCCACCATTGGAGCCAACTCACCACCAGGTAGTGATCAGTTGACAGCTCCGCCCGTCTCTTCACACGAGTGTCCAAGACATGTGGCCGCAGATCAGATGAGACGATGACAAAGTCGATCATCGAACTGCGGCCTAGGGTGTCCTGGTGCCAAGAGCACATATGGACACCCTTATGCTTGAAAAAGGTGTTCGTTATTGACAATCCATGACGAGCACAGAAGTCCAACAACAGAACACCACTCTGGGTCAGATCAGGGGGGCCGTTCCTCCCAACTACACCCCTCCAGGTCTCACTGTCATTGCCCACATGAGCATTGAAGTCCCCCAGCAGAACAAGGGAGTCCCCAGGAGGTGCACTTTTCAGTACACCCTCCAAGGACTCCAGAAAGGGTGGATAATCTGAACTGCCGTTTGGTGCATAAGCACAAACGACAGTCAGAACCCGTCCCCCCACACGTTGGCAGAGGGAGGCCACCCTCTCATTCACTGGGGTGAACCCCAATACACAGGCACCAAGTTGGGGGGCAGTAAGTACGCCCACGCCTGCTTGGCGCCTCTCACCAGGTGCAACTCCAGAGTGGAAGAGTGTCCAGCCCCTCTCAAGGAAACTGGTTCCAGAGCCCGAGCCATGCGTAGAGGTGAGTCCGACTATTTCTAGCCGGAACCTCTCAGCCTCACACACCAGCTCAGGCTCCTTCCCCACCAGTGAGGTGACATTCCACGTCCCAATAGCCAGCTTCTGTAGCCGAGGATCAAACCGCCAGGGTCCCCGCCCTCGGCCACCACCCATCCTACATTGCATCCGACCCCTTTGGCCCCTCCCACAGGTGGTGAGCCCATGGGAAGGGGGACCCACGTCTCCTCTTCGGGCTGTGCCCGGCCGAGCTCCATGGGTAAAAGCCCAGCCACCAGGCACTCGCCCGCGTGCCCCACCTCCAGGCCTTGCTCCAGAGTGGGGCCCCGGTGACCCACGTCCGGGCAAGGGAACACTAGGTCCATTTATTTGTGTCATCATCGGGGTCTTTGGGCTGCACTTTGTCTGGTCCTTCACCTAGGACCTGTCTGCCATGGGTGACCCTACTAGGGGCATAAAGCCCCTGACAGCATAGCTCCTAGGATCCTTGGGACACTCAAACCCCTCCACCACGGTAAGGTGGCAGCCCAGGGAGGGGTAGTAGTAGTAGTATTCACAGAAAATGTAATTTTCAAGTGAAATTTTATTGCTGCACTAATCTGATGAGTTTTAGTAGTTTTATGTATTTATTGTTGTTATACCAGTAAAATAAGTAAAAATGAAGTCTTGCAATATTTAAAGCTGTGTCTGTGCTTTTTTTGTTTGTTTTTACACCTCTGAAGCCTGAAAACATCATGCTGTTGGACAAGAACATTTCACTGCCAAGAATCAAACTGATCGATTTCGGCCTGGCCCACAAGATTGAGGCTGGTGTGGAGTTCAAAAACATCTTTGGGACGCCAGAGTTTGTAGGTGAGATAAGTTTTTTTCTACCTTCTGAGAGTAGAACTCAGCAAAAAGAATCCCACACTAATGATAAATATTTGAAATACCTGAAGAGTTCATTAACGGGTTGAAATCTGTTCCAAAACACTGAATTGAAACATTTCAATGCCAGTTTTACGTGGGCACTTCTAAGTTCTATTTGACTAATTATTGCTCATTGCTTAAAGCTAGTCAATAAGTTTTTTTACGTGTGTGTGTGTGTGTGCGTGCATGCGCGTGTGCTAATTTCTTTGTCTGTAAGCAAAATATCTCACCAATCACTGGATGGGTTTTAATCACAGAAGTCAATCAGCATGTGTACAACAACAAATTAACTTTTTTGCTATAATTGTAATTTATAAATTTCAACAAGAACCGAGAGGGCTGAGCACTGAAAAGGACCAAAGCCGGAAAAAAATAGTAATAAGGTAGGTGAGCTTAATAATGGTGGTGGAAATAACCTGGGATAGAAGGATCTGCATAATATGATGAGAGGCAAGTATATGTCTTTCTAAAATATTAACTTGTATAAAGAGTATTACTTGGCTTGGTTGGTTTCCAGGTTTCTGAGGATAACTGAGAGAAATGTGGCTCTGTGCTCAGGAGAGATGTCTAAAGCAGGTGCTGTTTGTTGGTAAGAAGGCTGAGTCAAAGTAACCAGGATTCTTTTCTGTCTTTGTTGCAGGTGAGGCTTGCTAATAGGTTGGTAGTTAGATGCAACTGCCCACAGCTGTTCTCCAACAGTTCTCTGCTTCAGCACCTGCAGGGAGAAGAGGGACAGACGGGCAGCCAGAATTTCAGATCCTAACAGTACTCCCCTCTTAGCAATGGCCTCTTGGTGATCCAGTCCTTTTCTCAGGATGTCTCCTATAAAAGGAGGTGACGAGGTCAGGGTCAAAGTTGAATTATCAGGGAATCCAGGATTTTCATTATGATAGTATCCCTCCCAGTCTACCAAGTATTGGTGTCCTCTACGATGACAACTGTAGATGAACATATGCATGAGATATATTCATCAATTAAACGGATTCTTTCATTTTTCTGGACTGTATATAATGTGCATTGAATTTAGAAATGTAACGTGAGACGTTAATTATCTTTGACTCACCAAACGACAGTGGGTCATTTATTAACAGAATCAAAGTTTAACACATCACACATTTACATTAATTGGCAAAATATGGAAAATAACAACATGGCTAATTTTAGCAAGCTGTACAATTTTGATTGACCACACGGCTGTGGATGAGAACTTTACACAGACATTTCTAAAATATCTGGAATGATTTCTACCTGATAGAAGAATTTTAAAGATGGAAAGAGGAAGTTTAAAGGGAGAAAAAGATGGTGTGTGTGTGAGTGAAAAGTGTTGGACAGAACGACACCCTCCATTCGACCCAGCTTTCCTCGGTACGCTCGGTAGTCAACTCGACTCATTACCTCTCTGACGATGAATCAGTGAAAGCGGAGCTCCGGTTACGCTACCGGTTCAGCGTCTCCGTAGGATGGCAGAGAACCGTCCGGAGTGGTGACGCGACTTCGTCAACAACAGTTCAGCTCACGGTGGACTCACATGAGTGGAGTCCTTCAAAAGTTCCACTCAGAGGTGGAAGATGTTATAATCCCATAAGACTCAGAAGAGCTCTGTGGTCATGTCAGGATCTTCCTGTTTCCCAGCACGGGAGCTGCAACGACTCCAACTCGACTCTCGACCCGACTCCTCGACCCTCTCTCGACACTCCCTCGACACTCCTTTGAACTAGGAAGTACCGACATTTTAAAGAGCTCTATTTCCGGTTCATTTGGGAGTTTCTGATTGGTCAATATCGACCAGACAGGGGTGTGTTTTGTGACGTAAGAGGTCACTAGAAGTCAGAAAAACAGCAAGAATGTTATGGAACAGATTGAAAATGTTTTTAGACAGACGAGAGGGATATTTAGACGAGTTGGCGGAAAAACAGGTGCCAGCTTCTCTGTTTACGTCTGAGAGGATGTAAAAACACGACAGCTCGTTCCAACAACTGGTCTGCGTTTGACTCCGACCTTGGACCACTTACACTGCTCATTCAAAGACAGAAAATCAGAAAATGCATAATTACTCTGTAACAGACCTTAACATGAATTCTAACTTTGCATGAGGATTAAAAATCATTATTACTGTTTCACAGTTAATAAAAATTGATTAGTTCACTACAACATCTAAAATGGTTTGAACTAAAACACTTTGATTATCAACATTTGTAAAATAGTAATGATAATAAAAAAGAGAGTGTTCTTTCACTTGAATTTTCAAGAAAGAAAGTCTCAGGATGGGTCAACCTGTATTTCTGGATGCAAATCAATGAAATGACAAGTTCTGTCCCATATGGTGCCTAAGGTCAAGGTTTTGACCTTCAGGCCTAGTTCACTACACAACAAATGTCCAAGATGCAGTGGACAGCGTAGACAGGATAGTTGTTGATTAGGAAATGAGGGGTCGGCTTGATGGTACAAGGGTACAAGTTACTCTCAGTCACTAGTTTTATTTGGGAAACTTAGAACATGAGGTGAATCCTTATATTGGTCAGTAATGTCAGTCTTACAGTGGAAGGATAAAGATTGCTTGTATGGGATAAGATCCGATGAAATAAGGGGCTAGGTTTTTTTTTTGTTTTTTTTTTGGGTGTATTTTGGAGGGTGATATCCAGGGTAGAGAGCCAAACATTTAGACCAACCTTTATAATTGGGTGCTGAAGTTTGGTGTTTATTATCCATCCATCCATTATCTTTACGTAATTATTCTTTTTTGAGTCGCTGGGATCACTGTTGCCCATATCCAGCAATCACTGTGTGAGAAGCGGGGTACACCCTGGAAAAGTCAGAAGTCCATCATCACAGAGACACATGGAGACTAACGAGACAAACAACCTTTTACTCTCTCGCTCACACCTAGGAACAATTCAGTTATCAATTAGCCTAACATGCATGTTTTTGATCTGTGGGAGGAAACTGGAGTACTTGGTGAAACCCATGAATGCACGGAAAGAACATGTAAACTTCACCCAGAAAGGGCCCGGCCAGGATTCGATCTGATGACCTTCTCACAGAGAAGCAACAGCTCTACCAATTGAACCACTGTGCCCCCCATTGTTTTTCAGCCATCCTTTTTTACAAATGCACCACTGAAGATAATGTTCAATTCAGTTCAATTCAGTTTATTTATATAGCACCAAATAACAACAAAGTTGTCTCAGGGCACTTTACTGAAACATTCACATATATACAGTAAAATACTATTAGTAAATATAGAAATAGAATAGAAACAGCCTTTATTGTCCCACGGATGGGAAATTCCAGTGTATCAGCAGCAACTGATAAAAAGATTAAAAGATTTAATGATTTCACACAAAAGTTCCTAAATGTTAATAAACAATACAATATATAAAGAAATAAGATAAACAATATCAATAATAATGTTCAATATGTATTGGAACATTGAGAATGGCAGAGTATTGACAGTACAGTGTTACAGGCAGAGTGTGTGTTTCAGCAGAGGTCAGCATGTATTTAATCCTTGTTGAGTTTGTTGGGAGCAGTGATGGTTGTAGAGTCCAACAGCTGCTGGGAGGAAGGACCTGCGGTGACGCTCCTTTGTGCATTTAGGAGCAGGAACCTGTCACTGAACGAGCTCTCCAGTTCAGCAACAGCTTCGTGCATGGGGTGGGAGACGTTGTCCAGCAATGATGCTATTTTAGCTGGAGTCCTTCTGTCTCCCACCACCTGCATTGGGTCGAGGGGGCGTCCAAGCACAGAGCTGGTCTTCTTGATGAGCTTATCTAGCTGCTTCTTCTCAGCTGATGATAAGCTGCTGCTCCAACACACAACACCATAGAAGACGGCTGATGCCACTACCGAGTCAAAGAAGGTCTTCAGGACCTGTACTCCAAAAGACCTCAGTCTCCTCAGCAGGTAGAGTCTGCTCTGACCCTTCCTGTCCTGATGCATGCTCAATAATCCAGGTAGAAAAATCCAAAAAAGTTCAATCTGGTCCTCTGGACAATAAAAAAAACAAAGCAAAAAAATGTAGAAACGTTTCGTGTCTCATCCGAGAGACTTCTTCAGTCTGAGGTGCTGTTTTCAGCTCAGTCTCTTAAATAGCACCTTCTCAGAGTGGATCAACCAGTTTTGCTGCTGACAACCAGAAACCAGCTGATCACATGCTCAAGAAGGACCATCAGCCTAACAATGGATCATTAGCACCTGATGGCTGTTTACTATTCACAGAGGGCTGAGTGATACTAGCAATCATAGCATTGTAAGAGGGGGACAATTGAACCCGGAGGCTCCACCCTGTTTAATGATGGATGATTTCTTTTCACAAAGTCATCATTAAACAGGGGCAATTCCAATGTCAATGTTTCTCATAGCTTCAAAAAGAAAAAAGCAAGAGTAAAACTCTTCCTTCTGTCACGCTCAGCGGCCCCCGCTGCCCCCACATCTGTTCAAGCCTCTGCTCCTCATACAGCCCCTGTTTTAAGATCATTCACATTTTTTCCTGCTTTAGTTTTGAGTTACCCTCTCATTCATTCAGCTCCTGTCACTCTGGCCACTCTCCATCTGTCATTTCTAGCTGCCTGTAAATCACCCCTGCAAAGCCTGCCTACCTGATTCTCCCTGATCACAGTAATCAGTGTTGATGCTCTACACCTGGTGCCAGCCCTATATAAACTCAGCTCTTGCCTCTGCAAGGTGCCATATTACTGAAAGCCTCACAGCCAGTAAATTATCCAGCATTCTCTTGTTCCTAGTTTCTTCGTTTTTGACCAAAGCTTCCCTCTTGACTCCTCGCTTTGACTTTGCCCCTGTCTGGATACCATGCTCTCGGCCTACACGGTACAACCTCGCTCTCCTCTTCGACCACGACTACGGATCATCCTTTTGCCTGTTCACACAGCACCTGGCTCTCGACCCCTGCTACGTCCTTGGATTCAGTCTGTTTCTCAACTTCCCTCAACATAGCACCACTGTTTCTGATTGCTAGTTGGGCCTTCACATAACTACTTACCAGGGCTTAATTTGTAAACCAATTGATGCCAGAACAAAAACAGCAGGTGGTCCGGGGGGGGGGGGGGGGGGTCCGGGTCCTCCTCCAGAAAATTTGGAATAAAAGAGATGCCATTTCCTGTGCATTTTGGTGTACAAAATGGATTCCAAAAAAGTTGTGACACTAAACAAATTGTGAATAAAAACTGAATGCAATGATGTGGAGGTACCAACATCTAATATTTTATTCAGAATAGAACACAAATCACAGATCAAAAGTTTAAACTGAGAGAATGTATCATGTTAAGGGAAACATCTGTTGTTTCCAAATTTCCTGGCGTCAACAAATCCCAAAAAAGTTGGGACAAGTCCATTTTTACCACTGTGTGGCATCCCCACTTCTTCTTAAAACACTCAACAGACGTCTGGGGACAGAGGAGACCAGTTTCTCAAGTTTAGAAATAGGAATGCTCTCCCATTCATGTCTAATACAGGCCTCTAACTGTTCAATCGTCTTGGGCCTTCTTTGTCGCACCTTCCTCTTTATGATGCGCCAAATGTTCTCTATAGGTGAAAGATCTGGACTGCAGGCTGGCCATTTCAGTACCTGGATCCTTCTCCTACGTAGCCATGATGTTGTGATTGCTGCAGAATGTGGTCTGGCATTATCGTGTTGAAAAATGCAGGGTCTTCCCTGAAAGAGATGACGTCTAGATGGGAGCATATGTTGTTCTAGAACCTGAACATAGTTCTCTGCATTAATGGTGCCTTTCCAGACATGCAAGCTGCCCATGCCACAAGCGCTCATGCAACCCCATACCATCAGTGATGCAGGTTTCTGAATGGAGCGTTGATAAAAACTTGGACTATCCTTGTCCTCTCTGGTCCGGATGACATGGTGTCCCAGTGTTCCATAAAGAACTTCAAATCGTGACTCATCTGACCACAGAACAGTCTTCCATTTTGCCACACTCCATTTTAAATGACCCCTGGCCCAGTGCAAACGTCTGAGCTTGTGGAGCTTGCTTAGAAATGGCTTCCTCTTTGCACTGTAGAGTTTCAGCTGGCAACGGTGGATGGCAGAGTGGATTGTGTTCACTGACAATGCTTTCTGGAAGTATTCCTGAGCCCATTCTGTTATTTCCTTGACAGTGGCATTCCTGTTTGAGGTGCAGTGACGTTTAAGGGCCCGGAGATCACGAGCATCCAGTAGAGTTTTATGGCCTTGACCCTTACGCACAGCGATTGTTCCAGATTCTCTGAATCTTGTGATGATGTTATGCACGGTTGATGATGATAACTTAAAAGTCTTTGCTATTTTACGCTGGGTAACACCATTCTGGTATTGTTGCACTATCTTTCTGCGCAACAATGGTGAAATTGGTGATCCTCTTACCATCTTGGCTTCTGAGAGACACTGACACTCTGAAAAGCTCTTTTTATACCCAATCTTGTTGTCAATTGACCTAATTAGTGTTAATTGGTCTTCCAGCTGTTCGTTATATGATCAATTTCCTTTTTCCAGCCACTTATTGCTACTTGTCCCAACTTTTTGGGATTTGTTGACACTGTGAAATTTTGAATCAACATATTTTTCCTTTAAAATGTTGCACCACCACATCATTGCGTTCAGTTTTTATTTACAATTTGTTTAGTGTCCCAACTTTTTTGGATTCCGGTTTGTATTTTAACAGGTTGTTAAACATCTGTAAACTTTTGATTTAATTGATTGAAAACCAGGTCTCTCTTGTAAATGACGAGGCTCAGTGAGACTGACAACCTGTAAAAATAAAAGTTGAATTGAAATTATTATTTTACAGAGCAACAACAATTAACAAGCCTAAAAACGTTAAATCTGGTCCTCTGGACATTCAAAATATGTTAAAATATGTTAAAAGCTACCCAAACAGAAAACCTTGGCAGAATGCAGAGGTGCGTACCCTGCTGGAAGCCAGGACCACTGCCTTCAGGTCTGGAAACTCAGAGGAGCTGAGTAGGACAAGGAAAGAGCTGGTTGCTGGTATTTAGGAGGCCAAGGCCACATATGCACAGAGGATTGAGGGTCAATTCATGTCGCACGACCCTTAGATCATGTGGAGGGGCATTAAGTGCATAACCGATGATAAAGGAAGGAGAGAACAATGCCCCAAAAATCCATCTCTCTCTGATGCCCTCAACAAGTTCTATGCATGCTTTGAAGACCCGAACAGACTACCCAGCACGAGACTGACCTCACCACCGGATGAAGAGCATCTCAGCGTGACCTCAGCAGAAGTAAGGAGTATTTTCAGGAGGATTAATCTGCGCAAAGCAACCAGCCCAGACAACATCCCTGGAAAAGTGTTGAAAAAATGTGCCAATCAGCTCTGCGAGGTGCTGGCAGACATCTTTAACACCTCACTTATCCTGGAGACAGTTCCCACCTGCCTGAAGACTGCCACCATCATCCCAGTCCCAAAAAGCTCTACAGTGACTGGTCTGAATGACTATCGGCCAGTGGCCCTCACCCCGATAGTCTCTAAATGCATTCACCACGTTCTCTCAGATCAGCAAACCAGTTGCTCCTAACAGTCCCAGGAACCCGTCTCAAGCGCAGAGGTGACAGGGCCTTCTCTGTAGCAGGCCCAAGTATTTGGAATGAGTTACCTCTGCTCGTTAGACAGGCCCCCTCCCTCACAGTTTTTAAATCTTGCTTAAAAACACACTTTTATTCCCTGGCTTTCAGCACTGTGTGATCTGTGCTTGTTATGATTTAGGACAACCCAGTTCGTAACGAGACCCGGAACGACA
>NW_023618863.1:0-6435 GCF_014905685.2 Nematolebias whitei
CTGCTACCCCCGCGACCCGACCCCGGATAAGCGGAAGAAAATGGATGAATGGATGGATAGTTCTAAACAGAAACCTAGGTGTAGCACTGATTAAGATACTAAAGCTAGATGTTATGTAAACTCAGAAGACTTGGAATGACTACTGGAGCTGATGTCAATAATTAATAAAACAACACAGAATGATTGGTTTCAGTACCATGTATTTGGAAAGATTTAAAGTAAACACAAACAAAAAAACTGAACATACATAGAATAACCCAGAAAATATACACAATACTGCAGTTAGCTTTAAAGGTTGCTGTGCACAAGGTTTGTTGAAAATGCAAAAAACAGTCATAATTTTCCCATCAATAAAAGGTACTGGTCAGTACATGTTCCAACTGACACACATTGAACAATGAGTCCATGATTTTATTTATTCAACTATCCAAAGAGAAATGTCCATGCACAAGTTGTCTACAACGGAGAAGGGATGAATAATGATGTTTGTGTGTCAGTATGGGGAGATGGAGGGGAAAAAAAGCACAGACTGTAACAGCCTCCTACCAGACCAGTATGGAGGGATTGCAGGTTCTTCTGGCTCCCAGCCAAGTGTCACTAGCTCGCCATCCTTTAAGCCCTAAAAGGGTCACCTGACCTGCATTAAATTAAACAGCACTAGTAAAATATACTGCTAGTTAACTAGACTTTTTCCAATGGTTGTGTACATAATCAGATATATACATGCAGATATCCAAAAATATTAATTTATATAATTGTAGACATTCAGTTTTATCAGTAATTCAAATTACAATCTTACTCAGGTTTAAATGCCATATGAATATTACACAGCACAACCTACAATTCAGTATATGTCTTAAGACCAAATGGAAGCATTTGCATTTAGCTTACAAGTTAAATTCAATATATAAGTTCTAAAAAAAATTGAACCATGTAACAATTAGCTACAGATGCCAACCAATTAATTAGTTTTAGCTTCAAGCACCAGTATGCTAAAAACAAACAAACTTTTTATGCACAACTCACCAATTCCATTCAAAGTTCAGTGTATGACAAACGTTGGTTACGTACTGTAACCCCAGATTCTATGAGTAGGCGTAGCCCTTTAAGGCTGTCGCTGATGGGTTTATCCCGTTATGCGCAAGCATCATACTGAAAAAATTAGTCCACGCCCACCTGCTGTGTGGGCCCCACCCGATCCGTATAAGTTACATTAAGAGCGGGTAATCGGCTCCCAAATAGCTTATTTTTTCTTCAGCTATTCAGGAGCCAGTGAGGCCCGACGCTTAAAGGGCTACGCCTATACTCATAGAATCTGGGGTTACAGTACGTAACCAACGTTCTATGTCGTATAGGCTTCGCCCTTTAAGGCTGTCGCTGATGGGTTAAGGGCGAAGCGGATGTGGTCCTCGCCTTACTGGGTCCATTCGAACACAGTATGAAGCGGAAGCTTGCCCAAAAAATGTCTTGTAACTCAGCTCCCCATGTGCATAATTACGCATTGCGTAATTATGTGCCATGCACAGACGCATGTTGTGTAACTATGCGTTCTGACAAAACATGAACGCCCCGGAAACTTTCAACGGGGAGAGGATGTTGAAAAGAAGGGGGGGGGGGGCATGAACCAACTGGTTCATGGCTGAACAGTATAAACAGATTAATATCAATGAACTGATTATTGATCAAATGTACTGATTGGTAACAATAGAACCAAAATCACAGACACAACTTGTGACTGATAACAACATCTCACACTGTGAAGCATGCAGACAGATGTGAGCTTAAACAGAGTTCCATGAAAAACAACAATATTCATTCTGTTAGAGCACTAAGGACAGAATGTGTCATGGAATGAGCCGTCACATCACATAGGTAAAAGCGAATAAATGAGCAGGGTGTTGACCATGCAGCCGCAGTGCAAATGTCCTGCATTGACATACCATTATGCAAGGCAGTCGAAGATGCGATACCCCTTGTCGAGTGTGCTTTGATGTTGACAGGAGGCTCTAGATCTGATGCTCTGTAGGCTTCAGAAATGGCCTCACACAGCCAGTGTGACAAGCGCTGGGTGGATAACGGGCGACCTGCAGATGCATCTCTATAATGCACAAACAAGTGTTGAGTTTGACGCATTACAGCTGTGCACGCTATGTAACACGTCAACGCCCGCACCGGACAGAGAAGATGGAAAGATGCTTCTTCTTCTTATCTGTCGGGGGGAGGGAAAAATCCCTCCAATGATATCACTCTTGATTTAAAAGAGCTCGTGATGTTTTTAGGCATAAAAGCTGGGTTTGGTCTTAAATCAGCTGAACTACCGTCAGCCTGAATTCTGAGACATGACGGAGCGGCAGAGAGGGCAGATAAA
This sequence comes from Nematolebias whitei, assembly GCF_014905685.2. Lineage (NCBI taxonomy): Eukaryota > Metazoa > Chordata > Actinopteri > Cyprinodontiformes > Rivulidae > Nematolebias > Nematolebias whitei. The sequence goes on from NW_023618863.1 coordinate 2,369, forward strand.
TCACTCACCCTCTTAGCGGATGTTAAAGCCAGCAGCAGGGCTGTTTTAAGAGACAAGAATTTAAGTGAAACCTGATCCAGAGGCTCAAATGGAGCTTTGATCAGGGCTCGCAGGACCAGCGTTAAATCCCACTGTGGAACAAGTGGGCGTGAAACAGGCCTACGTCTCTGTACACCTTTTAGAAACCGCTTCATCAGCGGGTGATTAAAATCTGTTCTGTCTCCGAACCCTTCGTGGCAGGAAGAGATGGCTGCAGCGTACGTTTAATCGTGCTGAATGCCAACTTCCTATCCATCAGCTGTTGTAGAAAAGACAGCACGCCGCCTAATGGGCATGAGGTGGCCTCTAAATCTTTCTCTGTACACCAGCGCTGAAAAGCCGTCCACTTTGATGTGTACAGAGCTGTGGTAGATGTAACACGTGAATCCTGGATTGTGCGCACTACCTCCTATGGAGGACCCATCCTCTCTAAGCGGGACCGCTCATCGGCCAGACCCACAGGTGCTGGCCTATTTCTGGGTAACTCCTGATCGCTCCTCCTGCTTGAAGGAGAGCATCCTCCCTCCACGGCAGTTTCCACGGGCGACCCGACAATAGACGTTGCAGGACTGGGAACCATGGTGCGTTCACGCGCTCGGGAGCCACCAGGAGAGCTGTCAATCCCTCCTCCTGAACTCGGTTCAGGAACCATAAAATCAGAGGAGGTGGGGGAAACGCGTACAGAAGCGTTTTGGGCCACGGGCTGTGAGCAAATGCATCCACCCCCAGCGGTGGATCGTCTCGCGGGCTCAGGGAAAACCATAGTTGACACTGAGCGTTCTCTCGTGTCGCAAACAGGTCCACAGCTGCTTTGCCAAACTTCTGCCACGTCTGAACCATCAGGTCTGGATGGAGGGTCCAGTCCGCGTGACATGGACCACCCCTAGACATCACATCTGCCCCTCTGTTCAGAACACCGGGTATGTAAACTGCTCTGATGGAGAGCAGGTTTTGGTGAGCCCAACACAGTAGCTTTTGTGCAATGTGTAACATCTGGGCTGAACGCACACCCCCCTGACGGTTTATGTACGCAGCAGTCACCATGTTGTCTGTGTGAATCAACACGTGTTGATTCTGTAGCACGGGAGCAAAGTGTTGAATCACATTCAGCACTGTGCGACACTCCAAAACATTGATGTGCGGTGGGGCCACAGCGCCCCTACTGCTTGAGATAGGCATGTCCCCCCCCAACCTGACAGCGACGCGCCCGTGAAGACTGACACGTGTGACGTGGGTCTGCTGACGGGAACTCCCTCTGACAGAACCAGGGTGTTTCCCCAGTGTCGGAGGTCTGCTCTCACGGAGGGAGGGACAGTGATCATCCGTCTTTTTTGGTTTACTGGATCCACATGCAGATGCGCAAACCACCTCTGGAGGCGTCTCATGTGTAACAAACCCAGCGGAACCACTGTGTGAGCTGATGACATCATTCCCAACGGCTTCATGACGGAGACAGCTGTTACCACTTTGCCAGGTCTTACGTGGCGGAGTTGACTTTTTAAAGTGTTGATTCTCGTTTGTGATAAGCGAGCCTTCATGGTAGTTGAATTTAATTCCACTCCCAGATAAACAATTGTCTGGGCTGGGAAAATCGAGCTTTTCTTCCAATTTATGGCAAAGCCCAGATTTAACAGGTGTGTAATGAACATATATCTGTGAGATATTATCCATAAATTAAACGGATTCTTTCATGTTTCTGGACTGAATAATATCGTGCATTGAATGATTAAATGTGAAGTGAGACGTTATTTTTCTTTGACCCATCAAAATGAATGCGGTCATTTATTAACAGAATCAAAGTTTAACATCAAACATTTACATTAATTTGGCAACATTGATTTCAACAACAGCTTAATTAATTAGCTTTACAATCAGAAACCATACGGCCATGGTATCTCTTGCAGCTTTACAACAGACATTTCTGAAAATATCTGGATTAATTACTGGCATATAGTAGAGTTTTAAAGATGGGAAATGAAGGAGTTTAAATGGAGAGAGATGGGTGAAGATGTAGGTCTGTAGACCAGAACGACAACACGCTCCTTTGGACGCAGCTTAACCCACGGTACACTTTGGCTGAGATCGACTCTTTTACCTTTGCAGATGATTGTTTCGGCGTCGGTGTAGAGTTTCCTTTCAACTCTTTTCAGCGTCTCCGTAAGAACAGCTAAAACTTCAGGAGTCGTGAGATCATCCCAGAACAGACATCTTCATTGTTCCTCTGAACTTCTCTCGTTCAGGGACTTCTCGTTCGAGGTCCTCCCTGGAACGTTGTTCAGCTTAGTTCCCGTTGTTCTCCAGCATTCTGCATTCTGCATTCTGCTTGGAACTAGGAAGTGTTGACCCTTTTAAAGAGTTCAGTTCCGGTTCCTCTGAGAACTTCCTGATTGGTCGAAACGAACAAACAGGGGGTGGTTTTAGTGATGTAAGAGGTTATTAAAAGTCAAGGAGAAAGATTAGATTGTTTTAAGAACAGACAGAAAGATGTTTTGAAGAACCGAGACTTTTAGGTGCCAGTCCTCCTTTATCTATCTGAAAAAGTTAAACATGACATTTCTTTCCAGTAAACATGTTTTTGACCGGAACTTGACTTTTGACCGACTTACAACTTGCTCATTTCAGACAGAAAATCAAAATGCATAATTACTCTTGTAACAAACATTAACTTGATTTCTACTTTGAATGAGGATTAAAAATCATTAATACTGTTTCACAGTTGATTTAAAATGAGTAGTTCACTTCAACATTTAAAATGGTTTGAACTAAACACACTTTTGATTATCAAGACATTTGTAAAATAGTAATGATAATAAAAAGAGAGTGTTCTTTCAATTGATCAGTGTAGGACACACTTAGAAAGTTTCTGGATGAACTTAATTTTTTTGTTTCTGGACTCAAATCAATGAAATGACAGTTCTTGTCCCAGGAAGGCCCTCAGGGCCAGATTTGACCTGATGCTTAGTTCACTACAGGTGTGATGCCAGCACCTGAGCCTGCATCAGCGCCTCCTGTCTGGAGTGTGACAGGAGCAGCAGGTCGTCCAGGTAAAACAAAATTCTCATCCCTGCTCTGTGCAGTGGATGCAGGGCTGTCTCCTCACACTTTGAGAATGTACGAGGCGCGAGGGAATACCCGAAAGGCAGCCTGTTGTACTGATACTTCATCCACTGAAAGGCGAAACGCAGAAATTTCCTGTGTTTTGGGATGATTGGTATGTGAAAATAAGCATCTTTTAGATCGATGGAAACAAACCAGTCGTTTTTCTGGATGTTGTCCAACAGCTGTCTGGTTGTCAGCATGTGAAACGGTCTGTCCATGATCGCTTTGTTGAAAGCTGACAGATCCAGAATCGGTCTCATCCCTCCGGTCTGTTTGGGGACCAGGAAGTAGCGTGAGTAAAACCCTGTGTTTTCCTCTCCGTTGGGAACTCTGGAGATTACGCCTTTTATCAGAAGCTCCTGAACTTCTGCATTTAAGGCTGAGATTTGGTCTGGTGATGACAGGACCGTCTCCGTAACTCCTCTGAACAGAGGGGGTCGGGTTGCAAATTGTAGCGTGTAACCCTTGCATAACACTCTGTCCATCCATCTGTCCGGCGAGCATGTTTTTAGCCACTCTGCGTAACGTTCGTGGAGTGGACTTGCGTTTAAGTGATGCGCCAAGTTTTGAACGGATGTCATCCAAACAACGGCCTCGACCGCCGCCATGCGTCGCGGAAATGTTTTCCGCGTGACCCAAGGCGAGGCTTTCTCGAAAGGGCTGTTCTGCACGCGCCCGTGCGCTGCGTCTGGATCGCGGACCAACCTTCATGTCTGGGTGGGCCGGTGTGTGCTGAGGCAAAGCATGTGCCAGCTGATGACGTCGTGAGGCTGCACGTTTAACGTCGCTGTGCGAACGTTGAGAGGCGGAGGGCGTGACTTCATCAACGCCGTGTTGTCGGAGTGAAGGTTGCGAGCCTCGCGGGAGCACACGTTTTCTCTGGAGGGACGCGCGCCGCTCTCGCTGGGGGCAGGGCTCGTCACCGGGTT
>NW_023618863.1:6535-17305 GCF_014905685.2 Nematolebias whitei
CGGAACACCTCACCAGGGAGGCGTCCAGAAGGCATCCTAAACAGATGCCCAAGCCACCTCAACTGGCTCCTCTCGACGTGGAGAAGCAGCGGCTCTACTCTGAGTCCCTCCCGGATGATCGAGCTTCTCACCCTGTCTCTAAGGGAGAGCCCAGACACCCTGCGGAGAAAACTCATTTCGGCCGCTTGTATCCGAGATCTCATTCTTTCAGTCACAACCCAAAGCTTGTGACCATAGATGAGGGTGGGAACGTAGATCGATCAGTAAATTGAGAGCTTCACCTTTTGACTCAGCTCTCTCTTCACCACAACAGACCTGTACAGCGCCCGCTTCACTGCAGACGCTGCACCTATCCGCCTATCGATCTCACGCTCCATTTTTCCCTCATTCCTGAACAAGACCCCAAGATACTTGAACTCCTCCACTTGGGGTAGGACCTCCTCCCTGACCCGGAGAGGGCACTCTACCCTTTTCCGGCTCAAGACCATGGCCTCGGATTTGGAGGAACTGATCTTCATCCCGGTCGCGTCGCATTCGGCTGCGAACCGCTCCAGCGAAAGCTGTAGATCACGATCTGATGAAACCAATAAGACCACATCATCTGCAAAAAGCAGATACGCAATCCTAAGGCCACCAAAATGGATCCCCTCAACACCTTGGCTGCGCCTAGAAATTCTGTCCATAAAAGTTATGAACAGAATCGGTGACAAAGGGCAACCTTGGCGTAGTCTAACTCTCACCGGGAACAAGCCCGACTTACTGCCGGCGATGCGGACCAGGCTCTGACACCAGTCATACAGGGACCTAACAGCCCGTATCAAAGGGCCCGGTACCCCATACTCCCAGAGTACCCCCCACAGGGCCCCCCAAGGCAGGGCCCCCCAAGGGACGCGGTCGAACACCTTCTCCAAGTCTACAAAGCACATGTAGACTGGTTGGGCAAACTCCCACGCACCCTCCAGGACCCTGCTGAGAGTGTAGAGCTGGTCCAGTGTTCCACGGCCAGGACAAAAACCGCACTGCTCCTCCTGAATCCGAGGTTCGACTATCCGACGGACCTTCCTCTCCAGAACCCCCGAATAGAACTTACCTGGGAGGCTTAAGAGCGTGATTCCCCTGTAGTTGGAACACACTCTACGGTCCCCCTTCTTGAACAGGGGGACCACCACCCCGGTCTGCCAATCCAGGGGAACTTCCCCCGATGTCCACGCAATATTGCAGAGTTGCGTAAGCCAACACAACCCTACAACATCCAGACCCTTAAATAACTCTGGGCGAATCTCATCCACCCCTGGGGCCCTGCCACCGAGGAGCTTTTTAACCACCTTGGTGACCTCAGCACCAGAGATTGGAGGGCTCGACCCAGAGTCCTCAGGCTCCGCTTCCTCAGTGGAAGACGTGCCGGTGGGATTGAGGAGGTCTTCATAGTATTCCGCCCACCGACCCACAACATCCCGAGTTGAAGTCAGCAGCACACCACTCCCACTATAAACAGTGTTAGTGGCATACCGCTTTCCCCCCCCTTAGACGCCGGATGGTGGACCAGAATTGTCTCGAAGTCGTGCGGAAGTCGTTCTCCATGGCCTCTCCGAACTCCTCCCATGCCCGAGTTTTTGCCTCAGCAAACACCCGAGCCGCATTTTGTTTGGACTGCCGGTACCCACCAGCTGCTTCCGGGGTCCCACAGGCCAAAAAGGCCCGATAGGACTCCTTCTTCAGCCTGACAGCATCCCTCACCGACGGTGTCCACCATCGGGTTCGAGGGTTGCCGCCACGACAGGCACCGACAACCTTGTGGCCGCAGCTCTGGTAAGCCGGCTCGACAATAGAGGCACGAAACATGTTCCACTCAGACTCAATGTCCCCCACCTCCCTCGGAACATGTTCAAAGTTCTCCCGGAGGTGGGAGTTGAAACCATCTCACAGGAGACTCTGCCAGACGTTCCCAGCAAACCCTCACAATACGTTTGGGTCTGCCAGGTCTGACCGGCATCCTCCCCCACCATCGGAGCCAACTCACCACCAGGTAGTGATCAGTTGACAGCTCCGCCCCTCTCTTCACACGAGTGTCCAAGACATGTGGCTGCAGATCAGATGAGACGATGACAAAGTCGATCATCGAACTGCGGCCTAGGGTGTCCTGGTGCCAAGAGCACATATGGACACCCTTATGCTTGAACAAGGTGTTCGTTATTGACAATCCATGGCGAGCACAGAAGTCCAACAACAGAACACCGCTCTGGTTCAGATCAGGGGGGCCGTTCCTCCCAACCACACCCCTCCAGGTCTCACTGTCATTGCCCACATGAGCATTGAAGTCCCCCAGCAGAACGAGGGAGTCCCCAGAAGGTGCACTTTCCAGTACCCCCTCCAAGGACTCCAGAAAGGGTGGATAATCTGAACTACCATTTGGTGCATAAGCACAAACGACAGTCAGAACCCGTCCCCCCACACGTAGGCAGAGGGAGGCCACCCTCTCATTCACTCGGGTGAACCCCAATACACAGGCACCAAGTTGGGGGGCAATAAGTACGCCCACGCCTGCTCGGCTCCTCTCACCAGGGGCAACTCCAGAGTGGAAGAGTGTCCAGCCCCTCTCAAGGAAACCCGAGCCATGCGTAGAGGTGAGTCCGACTATTTCTAGCCGGAACCTCTCAGCCTCACACATCAGCTCAGGCTCCTTCCCCACCAGTGAGGTGACATTCCACATCCCAATAGCCAGCTTCTGTAGCCGAGGATCAGACCGCCAGGGTCCCCGCCCTCGGCCTCCACCCATCCCACATTGCACCCGACCCCTTTGGCCCCTCCCACAGGTGGTGAGCCCATGGGAAGGGGGACCCACGTCTCCTCTTCGGGCTGTGCCCGGCTGAGCTCCATGGGTAAAAGCCCGGCCACCAGGCGCTCGCCCGCATGCCCCACCTCCAGGCTTGGCTCCAGAGTGGGGCCCCGGTGACCCACGTACGGGCAAGGGAACACTAAGTCCATTTATTTGTGTCGTCATTGGGGTCTTTGGGCTGCTCTTTGTCTGGTCCCTCACCTAGGACCTGTCTGCCATGGGTGACCCTACTAGGGGCATAAAGCCCCGGACAGCATAGCTCCTAGGATCATTGGGACACTCAAACCCCTCCACCACGGTAAGGTGGCAGCCCAGGGAGGGGTGTTTAGAACTATTGCTAGATTAATTAAATTAATTATTCATTAATTATTCATTCATTTAATTAATTAACTCATGAGTCATCACTTCTTATAGTTGTAGGGATACATGGTTCATCAGAAATGGTACTTTTAATTAGTCTAGCAATGTTTAGAACTATTGCTAGGCTAATTAAAAGTACAATTTCTGATGAACCATGTATCCCTACAACTATAAGAAGTGATGACTCATGAGATTATTTATAAATAAAATTATTTCAATTAAAGAGAAAATTCAAACCATCCTACCTTCTACTATTCCTAGTTTCCTATCAAATGACATGACTTTGAAAATTTCACTTGAGCCTGATTTGTGTTTGGACAGTTTTTGTCCCGTTGAGCTCACTGAATTGTCAAAAATAATAACCTCATCCAAACCATCCACATGTCTGCTAGATCCCATCCCACCCAGACTGTTTAAAGAGATATTTCCCCTATTTATTGTCCACATTTTGGATCTTCTTGATTTTTCTTTAATGAATGGTTACGTACCACAGAGATTTAAGGTTGCTGTAATTAAACCTTTACTTAAGAAGTCTGACCTTGATTCAGAAATTCTGGCCAATTATAGACCTATATTTAAATTATCTTTCATCTAAAAAATTCTATAGAAAATATCCAACATTTTTCAGTCAGGTCATCTGGACAGTTTCTTTTTTTTTGTGCTGAAATGTTTTGCCTTCGATCCGGAAGGCTTCATCAGTCAAGGAAACACACAACACAAAACTGATTCTTCCCCCAACAGCTTACTCCAAAGTGGAACAAACCAGTTTTGTTGGTGCTAAGAAGGTTTCTTTGGTACGCACCCTCCTCCATTGCCAGCCCTCTTCCTTGTTGACAGTCATGTCAAACTGGTTGAAAACAAAAAAGTCCATGCTCAATAATCCAGGTATACAAACCAACATTTTTCAGTCAGGTCATCTGGACCATGAAATAATCTGTTTAAGGAGTTTCAGTCAGGGTTTAGAGCTCATCATAGCAAAGAAACAGCATTAGTAAAAGTCACTAATGATAATCTCATGGCCTCAGACGATGGACTTGTGCCTACCTAACCCTAACCCATGGTCCTATTAGACCTCAGTGCTGCACTTGATACAGTTAATCACAATATTTTACTACAGAGGCTTGAATATGATATTGGGATTACAGGAACAGCTCTAAAGTGGTTAAAATCCTATCTATCTGATATATTCCAGTTTGAAAATGTAAATAATAAATCTTCTTCATACACCAAAGTTAGTCATGGAGTTCCTGGAGTTCCTCAGGGCTCAGTGCTTAGGCCAATACTCTTTACTTTATATATGTTTCCATTAGTTAAAGTTATTAAACAGCATGGGATACATTTTCATTGTTATGCTGATGAGACAGTTATATTTGTCCATTAAACCCAATGAATCAAATCAGTTACTTAGACTACAAGCATGTCTTAAAGACATAAAAACCTGGATTACCCTTAATTTTCTCCTTTTGAACACAGACAAGACTGAGGTTTTGTCACAGTTTACACTCTGTTTTTTCATTTTACTCATCACTCTGTTCACTGTTTGACTTTTTCTTCTCTGCTCTCCTGTTTTTTTTTTCTCCCTCTGCTGCTTCTGACAGCCTCTTTACATGCCACACCTCTCTCTGATTGCTGCTGATGTCCTGATGCATGCTCAATAATCCAGGTAGAAAAATCCAAAAAAGTTAAATCTGGTCCTCTGGACATTAAAAAAAAACAAGGCAAAACAATAAAAAAAATTTAGAAACGTTTCGTCTTTCATCCGAAAGACTTCCTCAGTCTGAGGTGCTGTATTCAGCTCAGTCTTATAAAATAGCACTTTCTCAGAGTAGATCAACCAGTTTTGCTGCTGACAACCAAAGAAGGCACAGACTCAGCTGCTGAATGAACAGGTGAGACAGACCAATTTTACTATTGAGGCCTTGAAGGCCAAAGAAGAGCACAATAAACAAAAACTAACAACGTGCCTAGATCAGACCACACTTCAGCAAGTGATGGACTGTACAGATCAGGCACGCTTGGCACAGCATGTCAAGTCCAAGACTCGACAACAAAACAAGTTTAACTTACTAATAACTCAACACCATCACAATTCCAATAACAACACATTCATTGTAAGACAACACTCCAGTAGACAATTACATGCCAGGGAGACAGAAAAGTGGGTGAAGAATTTATCTGACAGTAGTTCACCCAGCCGGAGACAGAGATTCTTGACAGAGGACTGAACTTTGCGGTTGTACAAAGTAGAATTCCTCTGGTGGAGATGATCACAGCCACAGAATCTGCCATCCGCAACAACAAAATTAAAGAGGGTGAAGCAGAACAGCTCAATCAAAGTTTCAGCCTGCCTCAGCAATGCCAAACCACCACCTTTAAAATAGACAGGAGAGGGATGCACTCACCACTCTTAGCAAGGACAAAAACATCATCATTCTCTCAGCAGACAAAGGAAGGTGCACAGTGAATTTGAACCAGAAAGACTATCATGAGAATGTTGACACTCCTTAGTGATTTAACCACTTATGAACCTCTGAAAAGAGATCCAGGAATTGGTTACAAGAAGAAGTTGATCGCCTGAAAATTTTTGAACAGGACAAAGCTATTGACCGTTTTCTGTACCACAGACTGTACCCAAGGGAGGCCACACCTAGTCTGTATGGTTTACGTAAAATCCACAAACAAGGTGTACCTTTAAGACCAATTGTTAGCATGATTAACTCTGTCACTTACAATGTTTCCAAATATCTGGTGTCTGTACTCATCCCTTTAGTTGGCAGCTCAGAACATCACATACTGAACACCATGGACTTTGGATAAGGTGAGGGATGTCATCATGGAGACTGCTGAAACAATCGTCTCAATAATCTGTTTGAAGAGTTTCTGGTCGTTTTCACACCAGATAGTCCAGTAGACTCGGTTCAGTTTGGGACCAATATTCATGACCTTTTGTTTACGTTTGAGCTGGTGAGTTTGCATTCACATTGCACTGTGCAGTCGAGTCAACCTGTTGAACCAACCTATTCCCCCGCTCGCCTGAGGGGGTGCTGCACCAAGAACTACTGAAAGAAACGACACAAAAACCTCTAAAGACACGTCTTCTTCTTCTTCTGTAAATAAAAACGAAGTGGCATCAAGTTTTAGCAGTTTTAGGAGTTATATTTAGTCATTTTTCAAAAATGGACTTAGTGTAGTGAACTTGACCTGATGTCAAAACTTGACCTTAGGATCATATGGTCAGAAACTGTCATTTCATTGAATTGCATCCAGAGATACAGGTTCACCCATCCTGAGACTTTCTTTCTTGAAAATTTAAGTGAAAGAACACTCTCTTTTCTATTATCATTACTGTTTTACAAATGTTTGATAATCAAAGTGTTTTAGTTCAAACCATTTTAGATGTTGCAGTGAACTAATCATTTTTAATTAACTGTGAAAACAGTAACAATGATTTTTTAATCCTCATGCAAAGTTAGAATTCATGTTAAGGCCTGTTACAGAGTAATTATGCATTTTCTGATTTTCTATCTTTGAATGAGCAGTGTACGTTTGTTCCAAGGTCGGAGTCGAAGCAGACAAGTGTTGGAACAACTGTCTTGTTTTTAAATCCTCTCAGACGTAAACAGAGAAGTTGGCACCTGTTTCTCCAAACTCGCCCAAACATTTCTCTCGCCTGTCTGAAAAACATTTTCAATCTGTTCCATAACATTCTTGCTGTTTTCTGACTTCTAGTAACCTTTTACGTCACAAAACACACCCCTGTCTGGTCGACATTGACCAATAAGAAAACTCCCAAATGAACCGGAAATAGAGCCCTTTAAAATGTCGGTACTTCCTAGTTCTCTGAGTTCTGTGAGTTGCCGTTGGAGTCGGGCTGGAGAGTTTGCAGCTCCAGTCGTTTGGGAGAACAGAAGTCCAGCCATGATAAGGCTCTTCCGAGATTGGGATTATAACATCTTCCACCTCTGAGTGGAACTCGGACGAACCCCACTCATGTGAGGTCCACTGGCTGAGGTGAACTTGTGTCAGACGGACCATCGTCACTACTTCGGACGAGTCACAGCCATCCTATGGAGACGCTGGACAGGTAGCGTTAACTGGAACTCCGTATCCGCTGATTCATCTTCAGAGAGGTAACGAGTCAAGTTCACTACCGAGCGTACCGAGGAAAGCTGGGTTCGAATGGAGAGTGTCGTTTCTGGTCAACACTCTCCCTCACACACCATCTTTTACTCCCTTTAAACTTCATTTTCCATCTTTAAATTCTTCTATCAAGTAGAAATCATTCCAGATATTTTAGAAATGTCTGTGTAAAGTCTTCCAATCACCGCCGTGTGGTTGATCATAATTGTACAGCTTGCTGATTAATTATGTTGTTATTTTCATATTTTGCCAAATTAATGTAAATGTTTGATGTTAAGCTTTGATTCTGTAAATAAATGACCACATTCATTTTGATGGGTCAAAGATAAATAACGTCTCACGTTACATTTTATTAAATTCAATGCACGTTTATATTCAGTCCAGAAAAATGAAAGAATCCGTTTTAATCAGGTGAATATCTCAGGATATGTTCATCTACATACTGGTGGCCCGTTACGTGTTCATAAATGGACTGTATTCATGTGACAATTGAATATTTCATGTTGGCATGAAAAAAGTGCAGAGGTAGCTGTGTTGAAACGCAGCTGAACTGCAGCGCTTGGAGAAAAACACTGGATGTTTACGCTGGCGATGCTTTGAAGCTGATACCGAGTCATTGAGTCTTTATGAAAGCTGAAATTGTACGTCTGTTATGTGTAACTAAAGCTGGGTTTGTGTGGAAACGCTTTATTCTGTAAAACTGTGGTCCAGACGTGACTCTGGTCCGGCTTGTTTTGATAAGTTCGAACGAGTTTGTTTTAAATGGTTTAAAAGACGTTTTGCCACGGAGCGCCGACTCCAATAAGCTCAGAAATTGATTCGTTACATTTTTTAACAGAAAAGAGTGCATTTTGACAGTTTAAAAGACGAAAAGTTGACGAACTATTTCAGGCTAACAGTAACATGCTAGTTGGAAAAACGCTGCGTGATTGGTTGAATTCAGCTGAGTTGGGACGCTGTGATTCGCTGAAGAAGTGAATGACGTGCCTACGTCACTTCCTCTGACCCCCGTGTTGCTCTGTCATTGGTGGATTCAGTCACGTGACCCAGAAATGAAAACTCGTTTTCATAGGGATTTTCAATCTGCTTTTTAAAGCTGAAAAGCGCTTTAAAGTTGATTCTGATACGCTGCTCCGTGTCTTCGAAGCATAATCGCTAAAATTTTGCCACGTTAGAGTTTAAAATCCGTCATTAAATGATGTTTTTGAACAACGCTAGCGATGCTAATTTTAAGCTAACAGCTAACGACCGGATGAGTGACGTGTCACGTCACTTCCTCCATGTCGGAAATGAGCTCGGTTGCAACCGAAGCCTTCGCTGTGCTTAAAATCACTAAATAAAGCTGCCACATGTCCCATAAAACTCATGTTCATGCAAAGAAGTCGTGCTTGTTGAAACAACGCCAAGTTTAAGCTTTAAAACCGTTCAGAAATGTTGATTTTAACCGAGTTTAGCCGAAGCTAATTTTAAGCTAAGCGGCTAACAACAGGATGTCAACCGAACGTTCACAGGAAGTCGTCATAGACTCCTGCTGGTAGAAAGCTAAACACTGCCCCCTCCTGTGGAAACTTTATATCACAGTTTCACTTCAGTTTTAGGTTATTTTGGTGAAATTAAACGTATTTAATTTCTGTAAGACGAACTTTGAGTTCACAACGTTCCTCGAGCTGATTTATACTGTTATGTTATCTTACCATTAAAAGTCAGTAAAGTATTTATGCCCAGAGAGGCGTTTACTAGGACATTTTTCATTCACTGATAAATCCTCAAGCAGGTGCAAAATGAAAAAATGAGAACTTTTGGTAGACACAGTCACAGATAATCACAGAGCTGATCAGTTTACTCATTTGCTGGAAAGATAATACACGTTTAATTGCTAGATCACTAAATAAGAGTAAATATATCAGGAAAAAAAGAGACTTTTCTGATCTTATTTTACCACCTAAAACAATTACATCTTCCTATTTAATTTTAAATAGAAGATATTGGCAGGAGAACAGGAGTAATAACAGTTTTTCTGAAGAAAGACTGATTAATCCTGACACATCATCAATTTTTATTTTTCTATACACCTCTGAATTCTATGAGTAGCTGTAAAATAGCAAATTTCTGGAACAGAACGGTTTAAAAAGTGTCTTTAAACTGATTTGCTGTGAGACTTTTTAGAAAAATTGCAGGTTTATAAAAATTCAGTGCTTTAGAGTAAAATACACTGAGAAGCTTGGTAATCTAGTATCTGTTAAGAAATAAGCACATAAAAAGTAACACTGCATAGAAGCATTTACTTAAATATTCATGAATTGGGGTAAAACCTGGACAGGTGCCCACATTTGAATAAGTTGACTTATAACAGTACTTTTGTGTAAACCCAAAGCTTAAAATAGTGTGAAAACTCAATGACATTTGAATACATATATTTACCTGTAAAATATCTGAAGCTTGCAATTGTTTTACCCAGAAAAAGTGCTACACAGTGAATGAACATGACAGGTGTGTTAGAAAAAGATTTTGATCCTTATGGGATGAAGGGCTGTTTAGAATATGCGTTGAAACTGCTAACAGCATCCTTACATCCATATGGCAAACAGGCGGACAGCATGAAACCAAAAGAGTTATTGGACAATCTGATGGAGGTCGCAGAGAGTGTTACCTCTACAGAAATTAAAAGGTCAAACTATGAAAAGCTGGCTAAAATGGCAACGTTGCTAAAAGAATCTTACTTTGCATTAAGACGGGATCACGACGAGACAGAGTCACAAGTTTCCCGCTGCAAAGGTGAAATAGATGTGCTTAAAAAAGAGCTGGAAGAACGCAGAGTGGATAAACAAGCATTACTGGGGCTATGTATGCGTTTACAAAGTGATTATCAAACATCACAGGAACGTTTAAAAGCATGTGAGCAGAAACTAAGAGCGGCAACAAATAAAAGTTCTGACGTGGGGCGAGTTTGTCTGGAACTCAGAGAAGACCGTGGACAGAGTCCAGGTCACCCACAACCACCTCAGAAAGACGTTGTTGCACCTCCTGCTCGTAATCCACCCTCACCTAAAGTGGTAGGAACAGACCTGAACAGGTCTCCTCCACCAAACATGCAACAGAGTGCATGGAAACTTCCTCTTTCAATGGATGTTCTGCTAAAACTCTCAAAATATGTACAACGCTTTGTACCTGGACCGATGGGTTCAACTGGAACAAAAGCGTACCTGAAAGATCTCGAATTCAGATTGAAAGGTTATCATGACCTTTTTTGCTACGGTTGAGGATAAGATCAGTATGATAAGGCTCACTTCAGACAGAGAGGTGTTCGCCTTCATCAAGCGTCTACCTGATGCAACGAGAAAGGATTACAACCTTCTGTGTGAGGCTTTGATCAGAGAGTACGACCCCTGCACGGGACCTGCTGGTTTCCCAGCCGCTGACAAGGTCAAGCAGGG
>NW_023618863.1:17405-22700 GCF_014905685.2 Nematolebias whitei
TGGAGTCAGTTTGGAGTCAGTTTGTATAGTTAGTTAGAGATCGTCTGGAGCTCAAGTCAACACCTCCTACTCCATATCCGCCATCTTGAATGTCTTTTGAATGAAGGTCAATGGTGTCAAAGATGGAGCATTCCAAGTTAACAAAAAAGAGACTTCCTGTTCCGAGGGGGCGGGCTTTGATGACATCAAAATATGACCACAGTGGATCGTTGGGCATCCAACAGGTATGAGTCATGCCAAGTTTGGTGTTTTTCGGTCTTTCAATGTGAAAGTTATAGCGTTTTTAAATTTATGGCGCGACGCTCAACTTTGAGGCCTGGCCACGCCCCTTTAACAAAACGAAACCGAAAGCTTTTGATAACTTTTTTCTCTCCATTCCCTTAAGGCAATATTAACCAAGTTTGAAAGCAATCCTTCAAAATCCATAGGAGGAGTTCGTTAAAATTCGCAATTAAAAACACCCAAAAATTAACATTTGACCCCAAATGGCCAACTTCCTGTCGATTTTGGACCAGGGCTCCAAGAGACTTTTTCATAGGTCCTGAGAAAATACACATGTTCACTGAGTTTCAGAATTATCCGTCAAAAAATGGCTTGGATCTGAGGTTTTAAAATAATCTAGGGGGCGCTATGGAGGCTATTGGGCAATTATCATAACTTCCTGTTCAAGGGCTGGGTAATGAGCGATCATAGTGATTTTGGTACACCTGGGCTCAAATCTGTGCAATTTAGAGCCAAACGTATTGTAAAGGCGTCACTTCTGAATTTGCCATGGCACCACGCCCACATCCTCCAGCGAAAACGCTTTGCGCTTTAAAGCAAGTCAGACCAACTTGTTATCTGTCTTCTAACACAGGATCATCCTGATTGGGTCAAGAGTGTCCGAGAGGGAGCATTTCAAGCAAAAAAAGTGACTTCCTGTTCTGAGGGGGCGGAGCTTTGATGACATCAATATTTGACCATAGAGTATTGTCGGGCATCGGACAGGGATGACTCATGCCAAATTTGGTGCAATTCTGTTTTTCAATATGAAAGTTATAGCGTTTAGAAATTTATGGCATGAAGCCCATTTTTGAGGCGTGGCCACACCCCTTTAACAAAACAAAAACGCAAAATTTTGAAATATTTTACTCCCCAATGTCTTAAGGGCATATCCACCAAAATTGAAGGCAATCGCTCAAAATCCCTAGGAGTTCGTTCAAATTCGGCATGTATGAAAAGTGAAAAATGGCCAAAAATGACCCTTTGACCCAAAATGGCCGACTTCCTGTTGGGTTTAGGGCATACCTCCAAGAGACTTTTTTTCTTTTTTTAGTGGATTCTACCTATGTACCAAATTTCAGCTCTCTACGACTTACCAGTTGTCATATCTCACGTTAGGGGGCGTTAGAAAGGCGCTATATAAGTACAGTCCGTTTACCATTTACCATTCTTAAACAATACATATATATATATATATATATATATATATATATATATATGTGAACAAGAAAAAAAATCACATATCTAACTGAACAATAAAAGTAGGCACAATGAGTGCAAATACATCAAATGATGAAGACAACATAAAATATGAAATATAGATGTTTTTGTAAATGAGTAAATGTCAATTAATTGTAAACGTAAAGAGTTCAATGTAAATGCAAATAAATGTAAATGTAAACTCTTGTAAATGAGTCCCTGAGGCGCAATGTACAAATAAAGGTTTTGTACAATTTGGTTCATCAGAGATTTAATGGTGTACTAAACTTCATTAGCAGGATTCATCCATCCATCCATACATCCATCCATTTTCTTTACCCGCTTATTCCATTTTGGGTCACGGGGGTCGCTGGTGCCCATGTCCAGCAATCACTGTGTGAGGGGCGGGGTACACCCTGGACGGGTCGCAAGTCCATCACAGGGCCACATAGAGACAAACGAGACAAATGAGACAAACAACCATTCACTCTCTCACTCACACCAAGGGACAATTTAGAGTTACCAATCAGCCTAACATGCATGTTTTTGGTCTGTGGGAGGAAACAAGAGGACCCGGAGAAAACCCACGCATGCACGGAGAGAACATGCAAACTCCACCCAGAAAAGCCCCTGGACCGGGGTTTGAACCAGGGACCTGCTCGCTGAGAGGCAGCAGCCCAGTTGCGCCACCGTGCTGCCCTAGCAGGATTCATGAATATATATATATACACAGTATATACATATATGTGTGTGTGTATAAAGTATATATATATATATATATATATATATATATATATATATATATATATATATAAATATATGTTTAATATGATAATTTTAATAATCTGTATTCTTTTGAATTTAATAGAAACTTCAAAATAAATTCTCACCCTGTACTGAAACAGTTTCAGCATCTCACTGCCACCAGCTGGTGAGAGGCGTGTGATGTAAATTTGAACCCCTCCACTGGAACCAGTACTGAAAGCATAATGGAAACACAACGTGTGCCGTACCAAGTAGAGTAGAGCCGTGCTGTACCGGTACTACAGGTACTAATGGAAAAGGGCTTTAGGCTGGTTCTTCTTTTTCTTCTTGTTTTATTGGCGGTTGGCAAACAACTGAAGGAAGCATTACCGCAACCAACTGGTAAGGAGTGTGGACCACACGACAAAAGAAAAAAGAAAAAAAAACACTCTTTCCTTTTATATCCTATTATACAACCTACACCGTTTAAAAAAATAAAATATAGCTTGATAGCCTCTGTTTCCTGAATCTTTCTGCAATAAATCAATAATGTCTAATTTCATTTTCATTTGTAGTGAACTTAACCTGATGTCAAGACTAAGCCTAAGGTCAAAACCCTTGACCTTAAGAACCTTGTGGGACAGAAACTGTCATTTCATTGATTTGAATCCAGAAATACAGGTTCACCCATCCTGAGACTTTCTTTCTTGAAAATTCAAGTGGAAGAACACTCTCTTTTCTATTATCATTACTATTTTACAAATGTTGATAATCAAAGTGTCTTAGTTCAAACCATTTTAGATGTTGCAGTGAACTAATCGATTTTATTAACTGAAACAGTGTAATGATTTTTAATGCTTATGCAAAGTTAGAATTCATGTTAAAGCTGTTACAGAGTAATTATGCATTTTCTGATTTCTGTCTTTGAATGAGCAAGTGTGCGTTTTGCAAGGTCAAGAGTCGAAGCAGACATGTGTTGGAACAACTGCCTTGTTTTTACATCCTCTCAGACGTCAACAGGGGGGTTTTGGCACCTGTTTCTAAAACTCGCCAAAACAACACTCTCCCTCTGTCTGTGAGAACAGTTTAATCTGTCAATAACATTCTTGCTGTCTTCTGACTCCTAGTAACCTCTTACGTCACAAAACACACCCCTGTCTGGTCGGTACTGACCAATGGGAAGACTCCCGAATGAACCGGGAAAAGAGCTCTTAAAAATGCCGGTACTTCCTAGTTCTCACAGAGTTGAGTGGAGATGAGTTCTGAGTCTGAACAGAGTTCTGTGGGTTTGGAGAAGTTCGGCGGTGCGGACAGTTCTGATATGTCCTAGTGCTGGCAGTTGCTGTGGGAGCCGGGAAGACCCTGACATGACCACAGAGCTCTTCCGAGTTTCATGGGATTATAACATTTTCTACTGAAGTGAGCTGGTGTCGGACAGAATCTCGCCATTACTCCGGACGATTCACAGCCATCCTACGGAGACGCTGAAAGGGTGCGTTAAACGGAATCTCGCCTGAGACATCTCCAGGTAAAAGAGTCGATTTCACCACCTAAGTGTACTGTAAGGAAGAAGCTGAAGAAAGCCCGGAGAGTGCCGTTCAGTTCAACACTCTCCCTCAAACACCATCTTTCACCCCCTTTAAACTTCATCTTTTCATCTTTAAATTCTTCTCTAAAGTAGAAATCCTTCCAGATAATTTAGAAATGTCTGTGTAAAGTGCTTATCCACCGCCGTGTGGATGAAAATCATAATTGTACAGTTTCATAAATGTCTGTGGTGAAGCAACGGAAAATCATGGCCGTATGGTTTTCCTGATTGATTATGTGTTATTTTCATATTTTGCCAAATTAATGTAAATGTTTGATGTTAAACTTTGATTCTGTAAATAAATGACCGCATTCATTTTGATGGGTCAAAGATAAATGACGTCTCACGTTTGCATTTCATTAAATTCAATGCACGTTTTATTCAGTCCAGAAAAATGAGGAATCCGTGTTAATTGATGAATATATCTGAGCATCTGTTCATCTACATATTGGTGGCCCGTCACGTGCTCATAAATGGACTGTGTATTCGTGTAATAATTGATATTTCATGTTGGCATGAGGAAAGTAGCAGTCAAAACACTGCATGTTTACGCAGCGTGCTGGAGCTGCGCGCTTGGAGCAAAGACGCTGCATGTTCCGCTGGGATGTTTGAAGCTGATATTGTGAGTCATATGTCTTGTGAAAGCTGAAATTGTACGCCTGTTATGTGTAACTAAAAAGCTGGCTTTGAGCTGTGGAAACGCTTTATTCTGTTTAAACTGTGTTCCAGACGCTGTTCTGGTCCGGTTCGGTTCTAGTACCGGCTCGGTTCTGAGAAAGTTCGACCGGATTGTTTTAAATGGTGGGAAAGACGTTTTTCATGCCGGGGCGCCGACTCCGTGCAGCTCAGAGTTTGATTCGTGACACTTGTAACAGAAATTGGTGCATTTTGACAGTTTAAAAGACGAAAAGTTGACGAACTTATTTCAGGCTAACAGTAACATGCTAGTTGCAAAAACGGTTCGTGATTGGTTGAATTAGCTGCTATGAAGCGCTCTGATTTGCTGAGAAAGTGAATGACGTGCCTACGTCATTTCCTCTCACCACCGTGCTGCTTTGTGATTAGCGGATTCAATCACGGGACCCTGAAATGAAAACTCGTTTTCATATGGAATAAAATCTGCTTTTTAAAGTTCAAAAACGCTTTAAAAGCTGTATTCTGATCAGCTGCTAAGTTCTTCGAAGTCTAATTGTTGAAATTTCGCCGCGTTAGAGTTTAAAATCCGTCATTAAATGATGTTTTTGAACAACGCTAGCGATGCTAATTTTAAGCTAACAGCTAACGACCGGATGAGTGACGTGTCACGTCACTTCCTCCATGTCGGAAATGAGCTTTGCCGTGCTTAAAATCACTAAATTAAGCTGCCATGTGTCCCAGAAAACTCATGTTTCATGCTAAAAAGTCGTGCTTGTTGAAAGAACGCCACGTTTACGCTTAAATTCGTTCAGAAATGTTGATTTTAACCGAGTTTAGCCGAAGCTAACTTTAAGCTAAGCGGCTAA
>NW_023618864.1:0-13306 GCF_014905685.2 Nematolebias whitei
CTGAACCGTCAGCACAGCAGAAGCTGTTTCTGAGTGTTCAGCCTGCGATGACTCGTCATCGTTTGTGTGTGTGTTTACCCCCCCTTCTTCTGATGAGGGGTTGTTTGAGGCAACAACAGTTATGTCTTGGTGTGTTCCACCGACATCTGTTATGTTGTCATTCGCGCCCTCAGATGTAATGGGAATTACATCACTGCATAGTGCTCCTGGATGGGTTCCCGTGTCAGTGTGTTTCAAAGTTTCTAACAACCTGCGTATTTTCTCTGTCTCTTCCGAGTTCAGAGGTGTAGGGCCTTGTTTCTGGAACTTTTGTGATTTTTTCGCCTCGGTTCGTTTCGTCCGAGGTGGGGGACGGTCAGGTACGTCTTTCGGGGGTTCCTTCACGTACTGCCCCTGATGATATGGTTTCCCATATCGTTGCATCCTACGCTCACCCCATTTACGATAATCACGTTCATCCTCTGAAAGAGGAGCATTTTTGTCCCAACGTGCACCTTCATTACGTGGTTTGTTATTTTGAACAGACTGTTTTCTCTCTTTCTTAGGAGGAGGCGGCGAAGCACGTCGTCCTTCTAGTTCAAGAGAGTGGGGTTTAACCTTTACACTTGGAAACACTTCAATGGGCGTCTTAGCCTGAGAACATGCTTCAAACACATTCACAGCACACTGCTTAATCTCACTGATGGATTTTTCTCTGAAATTTGCCATCATTTGTACTGGTTGTTTAAAATCAGTATGGAGATTTTTGCTGAAAACAAACTTGAAACCTTCTTCTTCCTCCATTCCGGTATCATTTCTGTTACCAAAATAAGCTTGGAAGATTCTTTTGTAATAAACTTTTGGATGTTCAGCTTTACCCTGCGTGACCTTTTCTGCGGCTGGATATCCAGCTGGTCCTGCGCAGGAGTCGTACTCTTTGATCAGAGCTTCACACAGAAGTTTGTAATCCCTTCTCGTTGCATCTGGTAGACGCTCGATGAAGGTAAACACCTCTCTGTCCGAAGTGAGTCGTATCAGACTGATTTTATCTTCTACCGTAGCATTAGGATAAGATCTCAATCTGAAATCCAGATCTCTGAGGTACGCTTTTGTTCCAGCTGAGCCCAACGGTCCAGGAACGAAGCGTTGTACATATTTTGAGATTTTTTGCAAATCATCCATTGATGGAGAAGATATCAATGGTCTCACATGCGTGATTGGTGCAGATTGGTCAAGGCCTGCCCCTACCGCCCATAATGGGGGTGGGGGTGGCTGATAAGGAGGAGGAGGTACATATCGGTGCAGGTCTGTCCCTACCACCCGTGATGGTGGTGGGGGTGGGGGCATGGTGTCAGGAGGAAGCGGTACATATTGGTGCAGTTCTGTCCCTACCGCCCATAATGGGGGTGGGGGTAATGGCGTGGTGTCAGGAGGAAGAGGTGCAACAGCATCTGTCTGGGGAGTTTGTGGCTGACCCGGACCCTGATACTGTTCGTCTCTGAGTCTCAGACCAGCCCGCCCCATTCCAGGAATCTGGTTTGTAGCTGTAGCTAATTTCTCCTCACAAGCTGTCAGGTGCTCCTGTGATGTCTGATATTTACTTTGTAAAATCAGCCATTGTCGGAGTATCCCCGCCTTGTCTGCCTTGCAATCGTCCAGCTCCTTTAATGCGATCTGTAACTGTACTTGTAGCACATCGTTATCTGCACACGAGGCTCGGTACGCTTGTTCTCTATCCCTAGCTTCCGATAGTGATGCTTCAAGTACTTGTAGTTTGCTGTTCAGCAAATCAATTTCTGCACTTGTATTTTGCTGTTCTTGAGACATCTGTTCATGATGTTTTCTTATGCGGGCCTCGTGTTCACTTTTAAATTGACGGACGTATTCTTCAATTTCCTGAGCAAACACTATTTCACTGTCTAACCTTTGTTTGAGGTTATCAGCTTTCTCAACAGCCTTATAGAATGATTCTTTCAGCAAAATTGCAATTTTAGCCAGCTTTTCATAACTTGACTTTGTGATTTCTGTAGAGGTCACACTTTCTGCAACCTCCTTCAGACTGTCCAATAACTCTTTTGGGTTCATGCGCTCTGTCTGATTCATGTATGGATGTAAGGACGCTGCCAGGAGCGCTAATGCGTTCTCCAAGCAGTCCGCCATTCCTTTTAGGTCAAAGTCTTTTTCTAACACACCTGTCATGTTTTTCACTGTGTAGCAATTTATCTGTCTAAACAGTTGCAAGCTTCAGATATTTTACAGGTAAATATTTGTATTCAAGTCAATGAGTTTTCACACTATTTTAGCTTTTTGGGTTTACACAGAAGTACTGTTATAAGTCAACTTATTCAAATGTAGGTACCTTTCTCAGGTTTTACCCCAATTGATGAATATTCAAGTAAATGCTCTTGGCAGTGTTACTTGTATTTGCTTATTTTTCAACAGATATCAGTTACCAAGCTGTTTTTAGTGTATTTTACTCTAAAGCACTGAATTTTTTATAAACCTGCACTTTTCTAAAAAGTCTCACAGCAAATCATCGGTTTAAAACGTTTTTTAAACCGTTCTGTTCCAGAAATTTGCTATTTTAACAGTTACTCATGGAAGCAAGTGGTGAAAAGAAAAAGAAAAGTTGATGATGTATCAGGATTAATCAGTCCTTCCTCAGAAAAACTGTTATTCCTGTTGTCCTCCTGTCAGTGACTTCTATTTAGAATTAAATAGGAAGATTTATTTTTAGGTGGCAACTTAAACAGAAAAGTTTCTTTTCCTGATAAGTTTACTCTTATTTAGTGATTTTGCAATTAAACGTGTATTATCTTTCAAGCAAAATGAGTAACTTTTTCAACTCTGTGAATATTTGAACCGTTTCTATTTTTTTTTTAAAAAGTTCCTAACTTTATTTTGTACCTTTTTAACAGTGAATAAAGTCTCTTTGGTAAATGCTTCTTTGCATAAATACCTTATAACTTTTAAAATGCAAGATAACAGTATTTATTTGGCTTTGAGGAAGTTTGTTAACTCAAAAAATGCCTTACAGAAAAATAAAAACGTTTAATTTCACTCTTTAAACCTAAAACGAAGTGAAAAACCTGTGATCTTCCGTTTATCCAGAAGGTGTCAGTACAACCTCATTAACTTCAACTCAGACACTGTTTGTGTTGTCCAGTAGGGGTCGCTATGACTTCCTGTGGCGTTCGGTTGACATCCTGTTGTTAGCCGCTTAGCTTAAAGTTAGCTTCGGCTAAACTCGGTTAAAACCAACATTTCTGAACGGATTTTTTACACAAACGTGGCAAAATTTCAACAAGCACGACTTCTTAGCATGAACATGAGTTTTTGGGACAATATTGCAGCTTTATTTAGTGATTTTAAGCTTAGTGAAGGCTCCGGTTGTTAGCTGTTAGCTTAAAATTAGCATCGCTAGCGTTGTTTAAAAACATCATTTAATGACGGATTTTAAACTCTAACGTGGCAAAATTTCAGCGAGTATGCTTCGAAGCACTTAACCAGCGTGTCAAAATCACTTTAAAGCGCTTTTTTAGCTTTAAAAAGCAGATTTTATTTCCCTATGAAAACGAATTTTCATTTCCGGGTGACGTGATTGACACGTCCCTCATCCAATGAGAACGTTACACCCGGTCTTTTTCAACCAATGACGCAGCGTTTTCCCCAGCTAGCATGTTAGATTTATCTGAAGAAGTCCGTCACTTTTCTGTCTTTTAAACTGTCAAAATGCACTTTTTCTGTTAAAAAATGTAACGAATAAACTCTTAACTGTGTTCTGAGACGGCGCTCAGCTTTTAAAACGTCTCTCCATCCATTTAAAACAACTCGTTCGAACTTATCAGAACCGAGCGACAAACCGGGTCTGAGCAGAACCCCCTGTCTGTTTAAACAGAATACGTTTCCACAGATCAAAGCCAGCTTAGCAACACTTAACAGCGTACAATTTCAGCTTTCATAAAGACTTATGACACTATTTCAGCTTTCTGTGAGCTTCCTGAGCATCACAGACCAACACGCTTAAAAACATGCAGCGTTTCGCTTCAGCGGCGCAGCTTGAGCTGCGTTTCAGCACAGCTGTTAAACTGTTATTTTATCAACATGCCAACATGTATAAAATCAATTTTACACGTTTTTACAGTCATTTATGAGCACGTTACGAGCCACCAATTGTACTAGTAACGTACGTACGTACGCCACCAACTGTAGTATGACAATATAGGGAAATATATTCATACTTTTCACGAGTTCCTCATCTTTCTGACTGTGTAAATGTCGTGCATTGAATTTTAACAGAAATGTAACGAGAGACGTCATTTATCTTTGACCCATCAAATGAATGCGGTCATTTATTTTCAGAATCAAAGTTTAACATCAAACATTTACATTAATTTGGCAAAATATGAAAATAATAACAGACAAGTTTCACAAATAATGAGCTTCAATCACGCGGCGGTGATTGAGGACTTTGCTTCAGATATTTCTAAAATATCTGTACTGATTTTATGAGAAAGCAGAGTTTAAGATGGAGATGGAGATTTATCTTACAGAGAGATTTGTGAGGGAATTAATCTGTTTGACCAGAAAACGTGCACGCTCCATCAGATATCAGCTGGCCTCCGGTACACTTAGTCGAAAATAGAACCCTCTACCTGGTTGACGATGGAATCAGCATCGGCGTAGGTTCCTTTCTGACTCTTTCAGCGTCTCCGTGAGAACTGCCAAACCCTCAGAGAGTCGTATGTGGTGTTCAAACAGAAATTATAATCCCAACATCGTCACTGCATTCTGTATTCCAACGGAAGCACTCTGGGCTTCAGACATCAGAGTTTTCCCCATCAGACATCAGAGTTTTCAGACTCTAGAACTTCTTCAGAACCTCCATCACTCTGAGACTCTTACTCTCTATCACTCCCAGACTCTTGCAACTCCTAGTGAACTGGGAAGTTGCCACATTTTAAATGGGTCGACTTCCGGGTCATTTGAGAGCTTTTGATTGGTCTATGGACCAGGAAAAGGTGTGGTTTGTGATGTAAGATGTTATCATAAGTCGAGGTCAGAGAATGAGATTGTTCAACAACTGACAGAGAGATTATTGCAGAAAAGCAGACTTCGTGGAGTCAAACTCTTCTGTATCTTCTGTAAAGATTAAACATGACATTTTTCTCGGTAAACATTTTAGTTGACCGAAACTCGACCTTTCACATACTTACAAAACTTGGCTCATTTCAGACAGAAAATCAAGAAATGCATATTACCCTGATTTCTTCTTTGAATGAGGAATAAAAATCATTACTTACTGTTTATGTAAAATAAAAATGAGTAGTTCTCTTCAACCTGTAAACATTGAGTGAACTAACACAATTTGATTATCAAACATTTGTAAAATAGTAATGATTATAAAAAGAGAGTGTTCTTTTCACTTGAATCTTCAAGAAAGAAAGTCACCAGATGGCTCAAACTGTATTCAGATCAATGAAATAACAGTCTCTGTCCATCTGATAGATTTGAGGTCATCAGGGTCAGATCAGGTTCACTACAAGTGTATATTTAGTTGATGTTTTTCTTAGTTCATATCTTAGATGTTATTACTGTTTTTCTTATACATTTTATTGTTGGATGTAACTGGGACCCTGTGTACATAATTTCGCTCCACCACATGTACCACATGAGGTGCGAATGACAATAAAGAAACTCTGACTCTGACTCTGACTCTGACTGACTCTGATAATCTCAAGAAGACGCCGAAGACGTGTACAATTGGATTTATGATAACAGGTTTCCTGCTTTTTGGAATCGTTTGGTTCCTTGTTTATCAACATATAAAGAAGACAGCAGCAGCTAATTTGGCCCTTGTCAGGCTGCCTGCTTGTTTGGTTTGTGCTTTGAGGACTCAAAATCAGCTGATTTACGAGCTAAATCATAAGATGGAAGTGATTTATGAGAATTGCAGGCCACCTGCAGCTTTGGGACTCGTCAGCATGAAAACGACCTTAAAGAGTCTCATAAGCACAGACCAGTAGAATGCGCCCTAATCTGGCCATTTTGAACCTTTGAAAGTGCCAGGCTGACAAGAAAAATAGTCTGCCTGAAAAAATCAACAATTTCCTGAGAAATGTGTAAACTAAGGAAGAGCTTTGTCTATTGGACCCCCCCCCCCCCCGAGCTTGTGTGGAGGCTTATCAGAAGTGTGCCAGCTGACCTTCATCTTTCAGGACAATGGACTATCTGTTTAGTGCTTCATGGACCGCCTCGTCCTCAAATGCATATGTAACACGTTTATAAATGTGCTTACTGGCAGAGTTTTTTGATGTCTTAAATCGTGTCCTGTCAGGACAAGGTGTGAAGAAATCTTTTTTGTAATGCCACTATCCTCTCCTCATGGCTCTAGAGAACTTTACTAATTGGCTTTTATGTATGTGAATGTTCCTGTAAAGTGCCCTGAAACAACTTTGTTGTGATTTGGTGCTATAAATAAACTGAATTGAATTGAATTGAGGCAGCATGGTGGCGCAACTGGCAGAGCTGCTGCCTCTCAGCGAGCAGGTCCCTGGTTCAAACCCCGGTCCAGGGGCCTTTCTGGGTGGAGTTTGCATGTTCTCTCCGTGCATGCGTGGGTTTTCTCCGGGTGCTCCGGTTTCCTCCCACAGACCAAAATATATTGGTAACTCTAAATTGTCCCTAGGTGTGAGTGAGAGAGTGAATGGTTGTTTGTCTCGTTTGTCTCTATGTGTCCCTGTGATGGACTTGCGACCTGTCCAGGGTGTACCCCGCCCCTCGCACAGTGATTGCTGGACATGGGCACCGGTGACCCCCGTGACCCAAAATGGAATAAGCGGGTAAAGAAAATGGATGGATGGATGAATTGAATTGAATTGAATGGCTTTGTCCCCTTTTTTATTTAAAAAATGTATTCTGAAAAGAATAAGAGGCCACGCTATCATAGTAGCAGCTACGTGCACTCCGCCCATCTTTCGGACGACTGTATTCTCGCTGTATCTCGGTGCAATGATAATAATGCTTATTCTGATTCTGTTTCTAATATATCATGATCATTTTAGCTTATATTACTAGCTTGAAATACTTATTCATTTAAATTCATGCTGCTTGCACCATCATACTCAACCATGTTGTTGTTTACTATCTCTCTATAGGACATAGTAGATATTATAATTACTTTTTCACTTTTTGGTACTTTTTTGTGTATCCTTATTGCATGCTTCTAGTATTTCTTGTTTGTTTGTTCATTGATTTTTTTTTTTTGCGAGTCAAATCAGTTCTTCTCATCCTAAGCATTTCATTGTTCTGTTAACCCTGTGTTAACCTGCATATGACAAATAAACACAACTTGAATATTACAGATGCTTAGCTTCAGTTAGCAGAGTCACTTCTAACATCATTAATGTGTTTTTTCAAGGTCTGATCAAACTCTTGTTCCTCTGAGTAAAGTCCCGGCGGTGTGTTGCTGATATTTAACAGATTTGTTAACTGAACTGAAGCTTCTTTTATTTGTGTCTTATTCCTGTTTCTGTCTGAGCTTTGTTTCACTCTGGAGGTGTTGCTTCTCTTCCTCGTCACCGTCTGCTCGTCACCTCTGGCCTCATTATACGATAACGACAGAGTGACACACAGCAGCCTTAAAAAAATACCAAGTCGTTTATTCCGGTGCAACAGAGTTGTTTGTTTTGAACGTGCTGATAAAGTGTGAAGTTTGTGTCAACATGAAATATGACGCAGCTCAGACAGTCAGGGGGGAGAATGAAGGTTAGCTTTGTTTTATCTGCCTTCTGTTCCATGCAGATTGGTTCTTATCAGAACGCTGCCTGCCAGAATCTTCTTATACTGAGGTAGGAGTGTTTTTATTTTACAGTTTAAATAAATAAAAGTAACCAATCATATTGAAAACTACTGAGATATGAATCCGTGCCACAAAGATACATTAACATTTAAGTAAAAGAAAATCCTAGCAATGGGTTGAGAGTCATGGAGTCTTATCTGAAGAGAACCCTGCTTCAAACAGACACAACATGGAACAAACCACAATAAGACCAAGAGGAACACCTGGATTATTGAGCATGCATCAGGATACCAAGAGGAACAGCTTCTTCTGGGGACAGGCTGTATGTCTGGACAGGACAGGTTCAATGCAGAGCCAATTTGATCTTTGTATGAGAAGATACAATGATGACAACACATAACACTTTATTATTAGAAAACACTCAACATGTCAATCAACCTAACATCGGGTTTTTAGTCTGTGGGAGGAAACCCGAGTATCCAAAGGAAACAGATGTTTACCCACAATGCACCACAGCATGTTTGGATAAAACAAAAAAGCATATCAGCAGAAACACCTCATCCCAGAGGGTTTGGGTTAGGGTTAGCACAGTGGTGGAGGTCTGATGGTTTGGGGTTTGTGCAGTCACTGAGTGGACCATGAGCTCCTCTGTAGACCAGAAGGTTCCATTTGAGTCCATCTGTCCAACAACTAAAGCTTGAACCAAACTGGTTCATGATACACCAGAACACTAATGCTGCTTTTCCACTAGTAATGGTTTGTAAAACCGGTCCCTTTTTTCAGAACCCTTTTCTCTGGGGTTCCAAGTGGGCCGAGCTGGCATCAAAATGTGATGTCAGAACTCTGTTGGTCACTGATGGTCAGGGGGTGGAGTCACTAGAGGGGTTTGATAATTTTCACAACATTCGATCCACCATTTGCACCATTGTTCAAACTCGAGGAGCGACTGGACCTATTTATAAGATTTTTAAATCCAAAATGACAACACCGTGGTCTAAAACTGAAGTGCAGGCATTTTTTTGTGCTTGTTGACCAACGACAAAATTCAGAGCGAGCTAGATGGTGCTCCACCAGTGCCCAACTCTTCCTGGTCTTCTCCACCGGAGCCTCGGAGCCCCCTCAAGCCGTGCAGGGCATCATATACCCGGCTCCGAGCTCCACTGGTCACCGCAGAGGATCATACGAGCTGCTGACTCGCAAAAGGCCGTTGCTTGGACCTCGGCCTTGCTTGCTAATGAAGGCTGAACCCCGATCCTAACAGATGAGCGGACCGGGATGGGTCTGGGATGGCGGGTAGAAATTATTTAAAAAAAACATTTTATGTATAAATAAAAAAGTGGGTTTTTTTATCGATCCAGATTAAAATTAATTAAAGCTGCAAGCAGCATTGAAGGCCCTCGCAGCAAAGCGCCGCTCCAGCGAATCCGCCTAGTCGCGATGCCAAGAATGGCCGCGCTCAGAGCAGTAGCAGCTTCACAGGCTCCCGGTACCATCCCAGTTTTTAGAAGTTTTGATACTGACTATGTGCCTGACTCCGCGCGATTTATGCGTGTGAAATATAGCCGAACTGAACTGATAAGAATAGGAGCGGATTTGCCACGAAATATAGCAGAAATCAGCAACAAACTCAAAACTATGCTCGGCAGAATGCAGATCTTAAAGTCATCTACCTGGAAGCTGCAACAGAGGTGTTCCAGCGGGCAGAAGAGGAAGCGCTGCTCCCGGCTTAAGAGGAGAGGATGTTGGGCAGGGGTTATGGTGAGGCTACGAGCTAACGCTAAAGCCGGTAAACTCCCCATGCCGTCTCTCTTTCTGTCGAATGTCAGCTTGTTGGACAACAAGGTGAATTTACTTTGTCTGAGAACAGGCGCCTCAGAAGAGATGAAGAAGTGTGCGGTGCTTTGCCTCACAGAAACGTTGATTACAAGCGAAATGCCGGATACAGTCTTCCAGCTGGATGACGGACTTTTTTTTCGAGCGGACCGCTGCAGTGAGCTAACGGGGAAATCACGGGGAGGCGGAGTATGCATTTACGTGAGTAAAAGTTGGTGCACGAACTGTACTGTTGTAAATAGCTCATGCTCGAAGGCTTTGGAACAAATAACAGTGAAATGTCAGCAACATTATCTACCCCGCGAGTTCATGGTGACTTTCATCACTGTCGTTTACATTCCTCTGGACGCTAATGCTAATGAATCACTGCAGGAGTTTAATGATATCATCAATTTGCTGCAGAGAAAACACCCTGAGGCTCTTTACATGGTAGCCGGAGACTTTAACCACGTGAATCTAAAGGAATGTCTCCCAAGCTTTAATCAGCATGTGATAATTCCAACACATGGAGACAAGACGCTGGACCCTGTTTACACGAACGTAAAAGATGCATACAAAGCCGAACCCCGCCCCCACCTAGGACTGTCAGACCACATCTCAATCTTCCTGGCTCCTGCTTACATGCCCCTGCTGAGACGCTCCAGACCGGTACAAAAGGAAGTTAAATGCTGGATCCAGGACAGTGGCCCCATACTGAGAGATTGTTTTGACTGAACAGATTGGCAGGTTTTCAGAGAAGCTGCTGAAAATGGAGGCTTGCTTGATCTTGACCAATACACATCCTCAGTTCTGGGTTACAGTAGTACATGTACTGAAACCATCTCCACTATCAGAAATGTTAAAAGCTACCCAAACAGAAAACCTTGGCTGAATGCAGAGGTGCGTACCCTGCTGGAAGCCAGGAACACTGCCTTCAGGTCTGGAAACTCAGAGGAGCTGAGTAGGACAAGAAAAGAGCTGGTTGCTGGTATTAAGAGGGCCAAGGCCACATATGCAAAGAGGATCATCTCACAAGACCCTCGGAGCATGTGGAGGGGCATTAAGTGCATAACAGATTATAAAGGAAGGAGCAAACAATGCCCCAAAGACCCATCTCTGACTGATGCCCTCAACAAGTTCTATGCACGCTTTGAAGACCCGAACAGACCACCCAGCACCAGACTCACCTCACCACCGGATGAAGAGCATCTCAGCGTGACCTCAGCAGAAGTAAGGAGTACCTTCAGGAGGATTAATCCGCACAAAGCAACTGTCCCAGACAACATCCCAGGAAAAGTGTTGAAAGAATGTGCTGATCAGCTCTGCAAGGTGCTGGCAGACATCTTTAACACCTCACTTACCCTGGAGACAGTTCCCACCTGCCTGAAGACTGCCAGCATCATCCCAGTCCCAAAAAGCTCAACAGTGACTGGTCTGAATGACTATCAACCAGTAGCCCTCACCCCGGTAGTCGCTAAATGCTTTGAAAAACTGGTCATGACTCACATCAAAACAACCATGAACATCAGCGAGGACCCTCATCAGTATGCATACTGCGAGAATCAATCAACAGAGGATGCCATCTCCTCTGTGGTCCACACTGCTCTCAACCACCTTGAGCAGAAGGACTCCTATGTTCATATGCTCTTTGTGGACTTCACATCTGCCTTGAACACCATGCTCCCCCAGTCCCTGATGGACAAACTTCTCACATTAGGACAAAGTTCCTCCATTTGTAACAGGGTACTAGACTTCTTAACAAACAGACCACAGTCAGTGAGGATCTACAAATTCTTCTCCTCTGCCATTACCCTCAGCACTGACTCTCCCCAGGGCTCTGTGTTGAGCCCCCTCCTGTTCACTCTGCTAATGTATGACTGCACACTGACCCATCCAGGATGTCACATTGTAGACTCAGGAACAACTTCTACCCTGAGGCTGTTAGACTCATGAATCCCTAGTCAAGATTAACACTGTGAAAAAATCACTGTAATGCCATTTGGTTGTTGATGTGTGCTGCTGACTATCCATGATGCTGATCTCATGCTGCTGTTTTATTTCATGTTGCTGTGTTCATTTGTCGTCATCTGCTCACACAAACTCATGTTCGTGCTGCTGTTGTTTGGCACATTGTTTTGTACTATTAGTGCTTAGTGTATTCTTAGTTTAGCGTATTTCTTAGTTCATGTCTTGGATCTTATTACGGTTTTTCTGTACAATTTGTATTTTTGTTGGAACTGGGACACTGTATACATACGGGTAGTTTTGTTCCAACTCATGTATCACATGTGATGTGAATGACAATAAAGAACCTTGAATCCTTGAATCCTTGAAATATTTTTAGATCTTGTAGTGTACAGATTATTTGACTGACGAATGAAACTAAAGACCTTTTAAGATTGGCCTATTAATCTAATTGTTACCGAACCCACAGGTGGAGTTTCGTTCCATTGAAACGAGCTGCATGTTTGAGCAGAAAAGTAAAATGTGTATTTTGAAACCCTTTAAACTGAAGCTCACCCTTTTCTCTGTTTCCAAAAAAGTTCAATCTGGTCCTCTGGACATTCAAAAAAAAAAAAAGCAAAGCAAAAAAAATAGAACCGTTTCGTCTCTCATCCAAGAGACTTCCTCAGTCTGAGGTGCTGTTTTTTTTGAATGTCCAGAGGACCAGATTGAACTTTTTTGGATTTTTCTACCTGGATTATTGAGCATGCATCAGGATATTTTCTCTGTTTGTTTCTCCTCAGCGTTGTGCACTGAAGAGTGTGTCCATGGTCGCTGCGTGTCTCCTGAAACCTGCCAGTGTGAGCCTGGCTGGGGAGGCCTGGACTGCTCCAGTGGTGAGTTCTTGTTATAACAAGTAAAAAAAGTTAATTACACAATGACCCGTAAAAACTATAAACCGAACAAATGATTTTTTTTTTTAACAAAATAATAACACAGCTCATCATTTGCTGTGGTACACCATTCTGAGTTTAGTGCAGAGTCTACAGAGAAACAAAGTTTAAAGGTTCCCCAACACCCAACACTCAGAACACACCTCTCTCCACGCCAGGTTCATTGTAAAAAACATTCCTAAATGAAATGGGACAAAGAGCAGACATAGGAGTTTCTTAGAGCCTCCAGGATTTTCTCACTACTCACAAAAGCCATTCTTACTCAACTTTAATGAACATGGATGAAGAAAATGATAAATGGTCTGTACTTATATAACTCCTTTTTACCTAATCCAGATACTCAAAGCTCTTTACAACACAGTCTGTCCCTCATTTACCTCCAACACACACAATCAAACAGCACTCTACTACACACATTCATACAACACTTTACTGGCTGTGGCTGAGTGGTTAGAGCAGTCGTCCTCCAATACGAGAGTTGCGGGTTCGAATCCACCAGCAGTAACATGTTGAAGTGTTCCTAGGCAAGACACTGAACACCTCATAGCCTCTGATGTGTGTGTCCCATCAGCGTATGAATGTGATCTAAAAGCACCGATTAGCATTTTAGAATGATTTGTTAAATTAGATTTGTAGAGACCTAGAAGAGTGCTATATGAATGTGTGTGTAGTAGAGTGTTGTATGAATGTGTGTGTAGTAGAGTGCTCTATGAATGTGTGTAGTAGAGTGCTCTATGAATGTGTGTGTGTACTAGAGTGTTGTATGAATGTGTGTGTAGTAGAGTGTTGTATGAATGTGAGTGTAGTAGAGGGCTGT
>NW_023618864.1:13316-18897 GCF_014905685.2 Nematolebias whitei
AGTGCAGAATGAATGTGTGTGTAGTAGAGTGTTGTATGAATGTGTGTGTAGTAGAGTGTTGTATGAATGTGGATGTAGTAGAGTGCTCTATGAATTTGTGTGTAGTACAGTGTTGTATAAAAGTGTGTGTAGTAGAGTGCTCTATGAATGTGTGTGTGTAGTAGAGTGCTGTATGAATATGTGTAGTAGAGTGCTGTATGAATGTGTGTAATAGAGTGCTGTACGAATGTGTGTGTAATAGTGCTGTATGAATGTGTATAGTAGAGTGCTGTATGAGCGTGTGTGTAGTAGAGTGCTCTATGAATGTGTGTTTTTAGTAGAGTGTAGTATGAATGTGTCTAGTAGAGTGCTGTATGAAAGTGTGTGTAGTAGAGTGCTGTATGAAAGTGTGTAGTAGAGTGCTGTATGAATGTGTGTAGTAGAGTGCAGTATGAATGTGTGTTTAGTAGAGTGCCGAATGAATGTGTGTGTAGTAGAGTGCTCTATGAATGTGTATAGTAGAGTGCTGTTTGAATGTGTGTGTAGTAGAGTGCTGTATGAAAGTGTGTAGTTGAGTGTTGTATGAATGTTTGTAGTAGATTGCTATATGAATGGTTAATTTAGGACACAGGTTGTAGTGTAAAGCACTTTGAGTATCTTGAATTGATATAGAAAGTTGGGGGGAGAGAGGAGGGGGGGGTAGGACACCTGACAGAGTCGGTGCTACTACTAATAATAATAATAATCATTTTATTTAAAAAGCGCCTTTCATGACACCCAAGGACACTTTACAGTAAGAACAAAGATCAACAGGAATACATTGCATAAAGAATATAAATTGTATAAAGAATATAAAATACATACAGCAAAGTTAAGGATAAGCGAGTCTAAAGAGATGTGTTATCAGAGCAGTCTTGAATATAGAAAGAGAGGTGGTGTTTCTTAAGTCAGGGGGTAGAGAGTTCCAGAGATGAGGAGCA
Source organism: Nematolebias whitei (assembly GCF_014905685.2). NCBI lineage: Eukaryota > Metazoa > Chordata > Actinopteri > Cyprinodontiformes > Rivulidae > Nematolebias > Nematolebias whitei. The sequence goes on from NW_023618864.1 coordinate 14,276, forward strand.
GAGCAGGTGAAGGCCCTGCTCCCCATGTTGGAGAGGCGGGCAGAGGGTACATGGAGGTGTAGTGAAGAGGAGGATCTGAGAGAGCGAGAGGGGATGGGGATGAGTAGGAGGTCAGATAGGTACGGGCGGGGCAAGGTTGTGGATAGCTTTGAAAGTGAGAAGAAGAATTTTGAAGACAATGTGTGATTTAACCGAGAGCCAGTGGAGCTGCTGCAGGACAGGAGTGATGTGGTTATAGGAGGAAGTTTTAGTGATGACACTGGCAGCTGAGTTCTGGACCAATTGCAGCTTCTGGAGAGATTTGTTGGGGAGGCCATAAATAAGTGAGTTGCAGTAGTCAATCCGAGAAGTCACAAGACTGTGAACAAGGATGACTGTGGAGCGGGGTGTGAGAGAAGGGCGGAGACAGTTAATATTTCTGAGATGGAAATACGCAGACCGAGTGACATTGTTGATGTGTGAAGTGAAGGAGAGAGTGGTGTCGAGGATGACACCAAGACTCTTGACCTGAGGCGAGGGGGATAGCAGAGAGTTGTTAAGGGGGATGAGAAGATTTTCTGATTTTGAAAGAGAGTTTTTGGTACCGACAAGAATGATTTCTGTTTTGTTACTGTTTAGTTGTAGAAAATTGTTAGAAAACCAGTGATTTAGCTCATTGAGACAGTTGGTGAGGATGGAGGGTGGGTGGGTGGAGTTTGGTTTTGTTGACAGGTAGAGCTGTGTGTCATCAGCATAACAGTGAAAATGGACACCAAATTTACGGAAGATGTGACCAAGAGGAAGGAGGTAAATGATGAAGAGGAGGGGTCCGAGGACAGAGCCTTGGGGGACACCCGTGGAGACGGGGGAAGACTGGGAACGAAAGGATTTGAGCTGAATGAATTGAGTGCGATCAGAGAGATATGATTTGAACCAGTCTAGCGGAGTACCTGAAATGCCAATGGAGGTTAGTCTGTTGAGGAGGATAGAATGACAGATTGTGTCGAAGGCAGAACTTAGATCCAGTAAAATGAGGATAGACAGAAGAGCAGAGTCAGCAGCAAGAAGAAGGTCATTAGTTATTTTTATTAGAGCTGTGTCGGTGCTATGGTGGGGGCGAAAACCAGATTGAAACTCTTCATAAATGTTACTGTTGGATAGGTGAGAGTGAAGTTGACTAGCAACGGCCTTTTCAAGAACTTTGGAAATAAAGGGCAGATTAGAGATCGGACGAAGATTACTGAAGTTGGTAAAGTCAAGACCTGATTTCTTGATGATGGGGGTGATGGCAGCAGATTTGAAAGCTGTGGGAACAATGCCAGAGGTTAGGGAGGAGTGGATGATGTTAGTGATGATGGGGAGCAGAGACAGGAGACAGCTGTTCCTCTCCAAAATAGTAATTTTATTGTGTTTTTGCAAATGTAGGTAAATGTTGATGTATAACAACCCGTTACATTACACCAAAATGCAGAAAACGGCATCTCTGTTATTTAAAATTTTCTGTGAGAGGACACACGGACCCCCCTGACTGTTTCGGAAGATATGTAGAACTGCAGAACCCTGCAGATGTTGGATGCTGTCTATCATGGTGCACTAAGATTCATAACTGGCTGTGATTATCGTACCCACCACTGCACCCAGTATTCACTGGTTAACTGGACATCATTAACTTCACGCAGACTCTCTCACTGGTACATTTTCATCTTTAAATCTGTAGTGAACCAGATGACCTGATGATCTGACCCTCATCTGACCCTGATGACCTCAAATCTACCAGATGGACAGAGACTGTTATTTTCATTGATCTGAATAAGTCTGAGCCATCTGATGACTTTCTTTCTTGAATTAATCAAGCAGAAAAGACAATTCTTTATAATCATTACTGTCTTACAAATGTTTTGATAATCAAATTGTGTTAGTTTCACTCAATGCTTACAGGTTGAAAAGAACTACTCATTTTTATTTTACATAAACAGTAAGTAATGATTTTTATTTCTCATTCAAAGAAGAAATCACCTGAATATGCATTTCTTGATTTTCTGTCTGAAATGAGTCAAGTCGTAAGTATGTGAAAGGTTGGTTTTCGGTCAACTAAAATGTTTACCGAGAAAGATGTCATGTTTAAACTTTTTCAGAAGATTACCAAGAGTTGACTCCACGAAGTCTGCTCTCCTGCAATAATCTCTCTGTCAGTTGTTAAAACAATCTCATTCTCTGACCTTGGCTTAGATAACATCTTACGTCACAAAACCACTCCTCTTTCTGGTCCATCCACGAATCAGAAAGCTCTGAAGTAAACTCGGAAGTAAACTCATTTAAAATGTGACAACTTCCCGGTTCTGGCAGAGAGTGCAGTAGATTCCATGGAGTGCAGTAGATTCCATGGAGTGCAGTCGGTTCCAAGAGATTCCATGGAGTGCAGTTAGTTCTCAAGGAGTTCTGAAGAGAATTCATGGGAATTCAGAGAACTAGAGTTATGGAGAGTTTTGGAGTTAGAGTCTGAGAAGATCTGAAAGAGTCTGAGAGCTGCTGACAATGAAGAGTCAGAGTTGCCGAGAATCCAGAGACGTTTTGGGATTATAATTCTGTTTTGAGCTAACCACGCACGACTCTCCAAGGATTTTAGCTGTTCTCAACGGAGACGCTGATATCAGTCTGAAGGTTCTTACTGAGGTGATCTATCGTCAACAAGGTAACGGTTTCTTCTTCGACTAAAGTGTACCTGGGATAAGCTGAGATACCTGATGGGAGCGTGCAATTTCTGGTCAAACAGATTAAATTCCCTCACATATTCCTCTGTAAGATAAATCTCAATTTCCTCTTAAACTCACCTCTCTCTCATAAATCAGTACAGATATTTTTAGAAATATCTGAAGCAAAGTCCTCAAATCACCGCCGAGTGATTTGAAGTTCATTATTTGTGAAACTGTCTGTTATTATTTTCATATTTTGCCAAATTAATGTAAATGTTTGATGTTAAACTTTGATTCTGAAAATAAATGACTCCATTCATTTGATGGGTCAAAGATAATAACGTCTCTCGTTCGCATTCCTTTAAATTCAATGCACGGCATTACAGTCAGAAAAATGAAGAACTCGTGAAAAGTATGCATAAATATATACCACATATATTTGTCATACAACTAGTGGCACGTACCCACGTGACTCACTACAAATCACTTCTTGGTCTGCTGCCTTCATACATCTCCTCCTACATGTCTCTGCGTGAGTGCAGCTACAGCGTGCACTCTCAGGACATTATTACCTGCAGTGTTCCCTCAGTGAGGACTGAACTAGTCAAAAGGACCTTCTCCTACTCCGCTCCTGTTTCCTGGAATATCTTACAAAAAGATTTGAATCTCTCGACCTTTGACCTCTCTAAGTGTCTTTAAGAATCTGTTAGACACCTGGCAGGGTCCAATGCTGACATGTTCCTGTTTTTAGTTTTCTACATTTGTCTTGGAATCTAGCTGTTTTTTTTTGTTTTTTTTTTTTTGTTACCTTTTCCTTTTAGCCATCCTATTTGTTAAAAAAAAAACCTGCAGTATGACTTTTTATAATTGTTTATTGTTGTTGCTGTTGTCCATTGTTGTCATCTTTCTTTGTTGAAATCAGGTCTCTCTTGTAAATGAGTCCTTGGGTATGTTTACATGGACATAAGTAACCGGATCAAATGGCCGGTCGGAATAAAAGTGTGTCATGTAAACGCTCCGTTCGGGTTATTTTTTGTGTATTCGGCGCGATCCGTTATAATTTCTGATCAGAACGAAACGGGTGGTTTACGCCGATCCGAAACCCGATCTGTGCGCATGTAAACGCTTGATCTGTTCGTTTTTATCTGATGGTGAAAACCTGACCTGACTGCGCATGTGCGACTTTGCCATTTCCGCCTGGCTAACGCTAATAATATTAGCATGTCAGGGAAGTAAAACTGGTCGGTGAGCGACACAACATTTCTACTAGAAACTTTTAAAGAGCTCAAAATGATTTCTATTACCTGTAGCTCAGTCAGGGAGTGCAATAACGTCTCCACCATCATTAAAACCTGTCGCGGGTCCATTTTGGGTGCTCAGGTTTGTTTACATTTACCCGGAAGTAGAACTTCTTCTTCTGTGTTTTTTTTAAGGAGAGTTTACCACACTGCGCATGTCAGTACTGCTGTTCAGAACAAAGCCCGCTGCATGTAAGTCAGAGAGTCAGAGTCAGAGTTTCTTTATTGTCATTCACACCTCATGTGGTACATGTGGTGGAGCGAAATTATGTACACGGGGTCCCAGTTACATCCAACAATAAAATGTCTAAGAAAAACAGTAATAACATCTAAGATATGAACTAAGAAAAACATCAACTAAATATACACTAAGCACCCATAACATAAAACATTGAACATCAGCACAAACATGAACATGAGTCTGTGAGCAGATGTGCACGCATGAACACATCAACATTGAAACAGATCAGCAGCAACATGAAACAGATCAGCAGCAACATGATATGGTTTTTCACAGTGATTATTCTAGTTAGAGATTCATGAGTCTAACAGCCTCAGGGTAGAAGCTGTTCCTCAGTCTAGTGGTTCTACACTTAATGCTCCTTAACCTCCTTCCTGAGGGGAGTGGGGCAAAAAGTGTGTGTGCTGGGTG
>NW_023618864.1:18997-22693 GCF_014905685.2 Nematolebias whitei
GCATTTTAGCCAAGGTTCTAGAAAAACTGATAAACTCTCAAATCAAAGATTACCTGGACTCATTTAACATCTTACCTCCACATCAATCTGGTTTCAGGAAACAACACAGCACAATCACTGCTTCACTGAAGGTTCTTAATGATGTTGTTGAAGCACTGGATGCTAAGGATTATTGTGCTGCACTTTTCTTAGACCTGTCTAAAGCTTTTGACACTGTGGATCAGAACATCTTGTGTCATAAACTCTCAGAAATCGGTTTCTCAGAACACACTATTGGTTGGTTCTCTAACTATCTTTCAGACCGGAGGTAATGTGTTCAACATAATGGTACTTCCTCCAGTTATTTAACAGTCAACAATGGTGTACCACAAGACTCAGTCTTAGGACCCACCCTCTTTACAATCTACATACATAATTTAGGTAAAAACATCCCTAATGCATCCATACATTTCTATGCTGACGACACAGTTGTTTATTGTCGAGTTAAAACTGTTGCTAAGGCTTTCCAGCTTTTGAAATCTGCATTCAACATCATCCAGACTGATTTGTTTCGCCTCAAACTTGTCCTAAATGCCGACAAAACCAAAGGGATGCTTTTTTCAAATAGGAAGTTGGTCCCAGCAGTTCTTCCTCCGATTTTATCCTCAAATGGTGTCCCCATTGAGTTTGTTGATTCTTATAAATATTTGGGTATCTTGGTCGACTCACATCTCTCTTTTAAGCTCCATGTGGAAAACTTGATAAAGAAACTGAAAGTTAAACTGGGTTTCTTTTTCAGAAACAGATCCTGTCTAACCCTGAATGCTAGGAAACGTCTTGTATCTGTGACTTTCCTTCCCTCAATTGATTTTGGTGATATTATTTACATGAACGCTCCTACAAGAACCCTGCAGATGTTGGATGCTGTCTATCATGGTGCACTAAGATTCATAACTGGCTGTGATTATCGTACCCACCACTGCACACTGTATTCACTGGTTAACTGGACATCATTAACTTCACGCAGACTTTCTCACTGGTACATTTTCATCTTTCAATCACTTCTTGGTCTGCTGCCTTCATACATCTCCTCCTACATGTCTCTGCATGAGTGCAGCTACGGAGTGCGCTCTCAGGACATTATTACCTGCAGTGTTCCCTCAGTGAGAACTGAACTAGGCAAAAGGGCCTTCTCCTATTCCGCTCCTGTTTCCTGGAACATCTTACAAAAAGATTTGAAGCTCTCGACCTTGACCTCTCTAAGTGTCTTTAAGAATCTGTTGGACACCTGGCAGGGTCCAATGCTGACATGTTCCTGTTGTTAGTTTTCTACATTTGTCTTGGAATCTAGCTGTTTTTTGTTTTGCTACCTTTTCCTTTTAGCCATCCTATTTGTTTAAAATAAAAAAAATAAAAAACTGTAGTATGCTTTTTTATAACTGTTTATTGTTGTTGCTCTTGTCCATTGTTGTCATCTTTCTTTGTTGAAATCAGGTCTCTCTTGTAAATGAGTCCTCGAGGCTCAATGGGATTTACCTGTATAAAATAAAGGTTGATTGATTGATTACAAAAGAATGATTGATGACCACCTAGAAAGTAACAACAAAAGGCAAGTCTGGCAGGCAGTACAAACTTTAAGATCAGCCGTGGGACAACAGAGGGCGACACTACACTGGCAGAGGAGCTAAACGTCTTCTTTGCACTCTTCGAGGAGCTGCAAGAAAACATCTTACAGCACCCAGTGGTCAGCAGTATCATCGGTTTTACCCTCACTGTGGATGAAGATGTGGTAAGGTGCACGCTAAAGTCTATCAATCCAAAAAAGGCTGCAGGCCCTGATGATGTCACCGGGCGGGTGTTGAAAGACTGCGTTGATCAACTTGATGGGATTTTCACAAAGATCTTTAACAGGTCACTTTCACAGGTGATCATTCTAGCCTGTCTAAACTCAACAACCATAGTCCCACTACCAAAGAGATCACAGATCACCAGCCTAAATGACTACCGGCCAGTTGCCCTAACTCTGGTGATAATGAAGTGCTTTGAGAAACTGGTTAGAAATCACATCCTTTCACTTCTTCCATCTAACTTTGACCCATATCAGATTGCATACAGGACTGGCAGGCCTAGAAAGGATGCAGTGGTTACTGCCCTTCATGCAACCTTAAACCACCTGGAGCAACAGGGAACCTATGCCTGGCTCCTCTTTGTGGATTACAGCCCTGCCTTTAACACCATCATCCCCCACAGACTAATGTGCAAACTATTGGACCTGCCTTATCACTCCTGTCTATGGATCAAAGACTTCCTCACGGGACACAGACAAACAGTTAGAGTAGGTCTTCACACCTCTACACCCATTAACCTCAGCATGGGCTCCCCTCAGGGTTGTGTGCTGAGTCCCCTGCTCTACACCCTCTACACCTATGACTGCACCACTGCTCAGACCAGTAACACCATAGTAATATTTGCTGATGATACTAGAATTATGGGACTCATCTCCGGAGATGACGAGACAGCCTACCAGGACAAGGTGGAATGGCTGTCAATGTGGTGCAAAGAAAACAATCTACGTCTGAATACCACCATTCACCACTTGCCCTTGCCGAGGTTGGATACTTTTCCCCCTCCTCTCCCTCTCCGCTTTGCTTTGCTGCTCTGTCTGTGAAACTACTTCAGAGTCTCTCTTACATTAATCAACCTTTATTTAGACAGGTAAATCCGATTGAGCCTCAAGAGCTATGTTTACATGCACAGAATTCTTTGACCGGATTGAAATGTGTTCTGTTTGAATAATTCAAATGTATTGTTTACATGGGCACAATCTGTTCATGATGAGCGTTTACAACATCAACGAGGACCCTCATCAGTACGCATACCGTGAGAACCGATCAACAGAGGATGCAATCTCCTCTGTGGTCCACACTGCACTCAACCACCTGGAGCAGAAAAACTCTTACGTCCGTATGCTCTTTGTGGACTTCACATCCGCCTTCAACACCATGATCCCCCAAACCCTGATGGACAAACTATCCACACTAGGACTAAGCCCCTCCATCTGCAACTGGGTACTAGACTTTTTTAACAAACAGACCACAGTTAGTGAGGATCCACAACCTCTCCTCCTCCACCATAACCCTCAGCACTGGCTCTCCTCAGGGATGTGTGTTGAGCCCCCTTCTGTTTACTCTGCTCACATATGATTGTGCAGCTACCCATCCAGGCTGTCACATTGTAAAGTTTGCAGATGATACAGCGGTGGTGGGATGCATCACAAACAATGATGAGTCCAGCTACAGGCAAGAGGTGGAACACCTGGAGAGCTGGTGCAGAGAGAATAACCTTCACATCAATGTGAAGAAGACAAAGGAGATGATTGTGGACTTCAGAAGGAACAAAAACACCTACACCCCCCTGAACATAAGAGGATCTGCAGTTGAAGTGGTCTCCAGCTACACGTACTTGGGTGTACACATGAATGACAACCTCAGCTGGAGCAACAACACCACCAGCCTGATCAAGAAAGCTCATCAGAGACTCTACTTCCTCAGACGGCTGAGGCGAGCTGGTCTGGGAAGCTCAGTCCTCACCTCCTTCTACAGGTGTGCAGTGGAGAGCATCCTGTGGTCCAGCATCAATGTGTGGCATGGAGGCTGCACAGCTGCAGAAAGAAAAGCTTTGCAGAGAGTGGTGAAGGCTGCACAGAAATCTGTTGGA
>NW_023618865.1:0-5547 GCF_014905685.2 Nematolebias whitei
TAGTTTCAGCGTTGGTGTAGAGCTCTCCTTTCAACTCTTTCAGCGTCTCCGTAAGAACAGCTAAACCTCGGGAGTCGTGAGATCATCCAGAACAGAAATTTCATAATTCCCAGATCTTCTCTCGTTCAGCTTGATTTTTCTTTTATCAGCATCCTGAATTCCAGCCTTCATGAACTCTGGAACTGCTGTTAACTAGGAAAGTGGAACCTCTTGCAGCACTCTCCATCTACTCCAACTGGAGGTGGAACCTCTTGCAGAACTCTCCATCTACTCCATCTCGACTCCAGCTCAACTTGGGTTGAACTAGAAAGTACCAACATTTAAAGGGCTCTATTTCCGGTTCATTTGGGAGTTTCTGATTGGTCGATGGACCAAAACAGAGGTGTGTTTTGTGATGTAAGGTGTTATGAAAAGTCAAGGAAAAAGATTAAGATTGTTTAAGAACAGACAAAAGATATTATGAAGAACTTCAGACTTCGTGGAGTCAATTCTCTAGTATCTTGCTGTAAAAGTTAAACATGACATTTCTTTTTCAGTAAACTTGCAGTTGACCGAAACTTGAACTTTGACAAACTTACACACTTGCTCTTTGAAGACAGAAAATCAGACAATGCATCATTAACCTGATTTCTTCTTGGAATGAGGATTAAAAATCGTTATTACTGTTTCACAGTTGATTTAAAAATGAGTAGTTCACTTCAACATTTAAACATTGTTTGAACTAACACAATTTTATTATCAAACATTTGTAAAACAGTAATGATAATCGAAAATAATCTTCTTTCACTTGATTAATTCAAGAAAGAAAGTCTCAGGATGGGTCAACCTGTATTTCTGGATTCAAATCAATGAAATGACAGTTTCTGTCCCATATGGTCCTTAAGGTCAAATCCTGACCTTAGGCTTAGTTCACTACATACTTTGGAAATCATCGCCTGTCCATGGGGATGAATTCCAACATGAACTTACGCCTTCGAATGTCCTTGAGCTTGATGTAATCCAGCAAGGAAAACAAAAGTCAAAAGTAATCCAGCAAGGAAAACAAAAGTCAAAGGTAATTCCACAATGTTCTTGGTAATTCCATTGTGTTGATGATAATTCCATAATGTTGTTGGTAATTCCATTGTAGCAATGCTTTAACCCCTTGGAAACAGAGTCTGTAATCCATTGGAAAAAGTCATATAATCCACAACGGTAAATCCACAACGATTGGAAGTGTTGATTGATCAGCATACAGAGGGTTCCCTTGGATTGAACTGAAGATGCGGCCACTGGATGAAGTGTGGAGACCAACGTCAGGATTGCAGGTCTCCTCCAGCGACGGTCGTCTCTGGGCGACGTCCAGTCTGTGCCGTTCTGGTTCAATGTGCCATGCAATTATGTGGTTTAAGGTGGGCTTATGAAGGGGATTTTACATAAGGCCTTAAACTATATGCACCTGGTGTGTAAGCTATTATGATTGGGAACAGCTACAGCTACCAGTTAAGGGGTGGAACATGCTGAAAAGGGTAGTAATAGGGATTTATACCTATAGAAGAGTGTTCCAAACTATTTTTCCATTCCTAACTTGGTTTAAGTTAGCTTTACATGGCAAAATATAGTTTGGTTCAATTGTCTGTTGTCTATTAGACGAACGACTTGAGATTGGGTGTTTGGTTTCCCCATAAATGTTTTGGAAGTCTATGGCGAGACTCATCAAAAAGAATTAGCTATCCCCCCGAATAGAATTGTTCGAGTAGGTTCGGCTTAAGCGTTGTGAGACCAATGTAGATTATGGTACTTAAGGTAGCATTAATCTACATTGACTCCGCAAAGATTACATTTTAACGAATGAACTGCATGTTGGCATGTTTAAAGGCCTCTTAGTCTCTAACTTAACTACACACAAAATTCATTCTTGCTTGGGGTGTTTAGAAACAATACCAAAAACCAATTAAACGATGTCTCAACATCGACAAAACAGTGACTAAGCAACCAGTAAAACAACGTTTCAACATTGACAAAAGCAGTGATTAAGCAACTAGAAAACGACGTTTCGGTGCGCCCCTCACTCTGAATGTCAGATTTGCTCACGTTATCGCGTCTGGTAGCATTATCCTAACTGGCGTCACCCCCCTTCGGTCATGGGAGACCGCGAACACGGGTGAGGACGTCGCTCCATGAGCTAAAGTTAGGCTGTCCTTGAGTAGTTTTAACTGTTTGCGCAGCTGAAAGAGGACTTTGAGGTCTGGATTGGAATCCAGTTCGATTTTCGATGGAGTGTATTTGTCTGGGTCAGTCAGATACAGTATCATCGAGTTAATTGCAGGATCATCCAACTTTTGAAGTTGGGTGATGTTTGGGTCAGTTGAAAATGACTTTTCATATTTTGAAAGAACTTGGCGAAGTTTGTCTCTTTCTTCATCAGATGTCAGAGTGTCGGCTTGGGCGACCACCTGATCAATCTGTGATGAGACTGATGAGGGTTCTTGCTCCTTAGGGAGCTCTAATGAATCCCTTTCTGAGTCGTCGGACCTGTCTATGGGTAAGACACCATAGGTTTGAGGTCCTTGGTTGACGTCCTTGGTTGAGAAAAGAGCTATGGCCTGTGTTGGTTTAGTGAAACATACTGGCCCAGTTTCTTGACTCGGTACCAGGTTATCTGGGAGTCCTCCCAGAACTGGAATGCCTAGTTCAACATCATGAAAATCAGGTTCTGAGTGTTCAGCTTGCGATGACTCATCATCGTTTGTGTGTGAGTTTACCCCCCCTTCGTCCGATGAGGGGTTGATGGAGGCAATAACAGCAATGTCTTGGTGTGTTTCACCGACATCTGTAATGTTGTCGTTCGCGCCTTCAGATTTAGTAGCGATCACATCACTACACAGTGCTCCTGGTTGGTATCCCATTTCAGCGTGTTTCAAGGTTTCTAACAACCTGCGCAGTTTCTCTGTCTCTTCCGAGCTCAGAGGTTTAGGGCCTTTTTTCTGGAACTTTTGTGATTTTATCGCCTCGGTTCGTTTTGTCCGAGGTGGGGGAGGGTTAGGTACGTCTTTTGGGGGTTCCTCTTCGGACTTCCCCTGATAATATGGGTCCTCTTGGATCCCATATCTTTGCGTCCTACGCATATCCCATCTACGATAATCACGTTCATCCTCTGGAAGAGGAGCTTTTCTGTCCCAGCGTGCACCTTCATTACGCGGTTTGTTAGTTTGAAAATACTGATTTTTCTCGCCTTTTTTAGGAGGTGGAGGCGATGCACGCCGTCCTTCCATTTCTAGGGAGTGGGGTTTAACCTTTACACCAGGAAACACTTCTATGGGCGTCTTAGCATGAGAACATGCCTCGAACACATTCACAGCACACTGTTGCATGTTTGGTGGAGGAGACCTGTTCAGGTCTGTTCCTACCACTTTAGGTGAGGGTGGAGGTTTTTCTCTCCACACATGTGGAGGTGCAACAACATCTTTCTGAGGTGGTTGTGGGTGACCTGGACTCTGTCCACGGTCTTCTCTGAGTTCCAGACAAACTCGCCTCACGTCAGAACTTTTATTTGTTGCTGTGGCTAGTTTCTCCTCACATGCTTTTAAGCGTTCCTGTGATGTTTGACATTCACTTAGTAAACGCATATATTGTTCCAGTAATATCTCTCTATCCACTCTGCGTTTGTGCAGATCTTTTTTAAGCACATCTATCTCAGTTTTGCAGCGGGAAACTTGTGACACTGTCACGACGTGATCCCGTCTTAATGCAAAGTATGATTCTTTCAGCAACATTGCCATTTTAACCAGCTTTTCATAGCTTGACATTGTAATTTCTGTAGAGGTCACACTCTCTGCAACCTCCTTCAGATTGTCCACTAACTCTTTTGGGTTCATGCTCTCCACCTGTTTGCCATATGGATGTAAGGATCCTGTCAGCAGCTTCAACGCTTTCTCTAAACAGTCCTTCATCTCATAAGGATCTAAATCTTTTTCTATCACACCTGTCATGGTATTCACTGTGTAGCACTTTATCTGGTTAAAACAGTTGCCAGCTTCAGATATTTTACAGGTAAATATTTGTATTCAAGTGTCATTGAGTTTCACACTATTTTAAGCTCTGGGTTTACACAAAAGTACTGTTATAAGTCAACTTATTCAAATGTGGGCACCTGTCATAGGTTTTACCCCAATTCATGAATATTTAAGTAAATGCTTCTCTGCAGTGTTACTTTTTATGTGCTTATTTTTTAACAGATACTAGATTACCAAGCTTCTCAGTGTTTTTTACTCTAAAGCACTGAATTTTTATAAACCTGCAATTTTTCTAAAAAGTCTCACAGCAACATCAGTTTAAAAACGCTTTTTTTTAAGCCGTTCTATTCCAGAAGTTCGCTATTTTAACAGTTACTCATCAACCCAGGTTGGGTGAAAAGAGAAAAGAAAATTGATGATGAGGAATAATCAGTCTTTCTTCAGAAAAACTGTTATACTCCTCCTCTCCTGCCAATATCTTCTATTTAAAAATTAAATAAGAAGATGTAATTGTTTTAGGTGGTAAAATAAAATCAGAAAAGTCTCTTTTTCCTGATATATTTACTCTTATTTAATGATCTAGCAATTAAACGTGCATTATCTTTCCAGCAAATGAGTAAACTTTATCTACTCTGTGAATATCTGTATCTGTATCTTTTAAAAAGTGTCTAATTTTTTATTTTGCACCTCTGTCATGAGGAATTACCAGTGAATAAAAAGTTTTTGGTAAATGCCTGCTGCATAAATACCTTAATCACTTTTTAAATGCAAGATAACAGTGATAATTCAGCTTGAGGAACGTTTATTAACTCAAAAATTCATCTTACAGAAAATAAACACGTTTAATTTCACTCAAAATAACCTAAAAACGAAGTGAAACTGTGATATCAAGTTTCCACAGGAGGGGGCAGTGTTAGCTTTCTACCAGCAGGAGCCTATGACGACTTCCTGTGGACGTTCTGTTGACATCCTGTCGTTAGCCGCTTAGCTTAAAGTTAGCTTCGGCTAAAACTCGGTCAAATCAACATTTCTGAACGGATTTCAAGCTAAAACCTGGCGTTGTTTCAACAAGCACGACTTCTTTGCATGAACATGAGTTTTTGGGGACATGTGGCAAATTCATTTAGTGATTTTAAGCACAGAAAAGGCTTCGGTTGCAACCGAGCTCATTTCCGGGTCACGTGACTGAATCTACCAATCATAACAGCGCGGGGGTGGGCTTTACATCGCTGACATCAGATTTAGTGACGACAGACACGTCTCTCAGCCAATCAAAGCGTTACACACAGCCGTTTTCAACCAATCACAGATCGTTTTTCCAGCTAGCGTGTAGCACTTTATCTGAACAAGTCCGTCAACTTTTCGTCTTTTAAACTGTCAAAATGTACTATTTTCTGTTAAAAATGTAACGAATAAACTCTGAGCTTAACGGAGGCGGCGCTCCGGTCTCAAAACGTCTTTTAAACCATTTAAAACAACTCGTTTGAACTTGTCAAAACGAGCCGGACCAGAGTCACGTCTGGACCACAGTTCAAACAGAATAACGTTTCCA
>NW_023618865.1:5647-7376 GCF_014905685.2 Nematolebias whitei
ACAAACCCAGCTTCAGTTACACATAACAGACGTACAATTCAGCTTTTAAACAGACATATTGACTCTCAATATCAGCTTTCAAAACATCACTGCATGCAAGAACCTTGCTGTATTTTCTCCGAGCATCGCAGCTGAGCTGCGTTTCAACACAGCTACAATCTGCACTTTTCATGCCAACATGTAATATCAATTGTTACACGGATATAACAGTCCATTTTATGAACCCGTCACGGGCCACCAGATGTAGTATGAACATATGCTGTCATATATTCATAGATAAAACGGATTCTTTCATTTTTCTGGACTGTATAATGACGTGCATCTGTATTTAATAAAATGTGGACGTGAGACGTTAATTATCTTTGACTCACCAACGACAGTGGGTCATTTATTAACAGAATCAAGTTTAACACATCACACATTTACATTAATTGGCAAAAATTGAAAATAACGACAGCTTATTAATCAGTTTTACAGGAAGTAAACAATGCGGCGATTGTTTTCTCACTTCCAGCAGAACAGCAGACATTAACCACACGGCGGTGATTGAAAAACTTTGCTTCAGACATTTCTAAAAATATCTGTAATGATTTTTAGCAGATAGAAGAATTTTAAAGATGGGAAATGAAGTTTAAGTTGAGAGAGATGTGTGAGGGAATTTGTCTGTCCTAACCAGAACCAGCACGCTCCTTCTTTTCCAGCCTGGCCCAACGGTACGCTTGGTTGAGATCGACTCTTTTACCTTTGCAGATGATAGTTTCAGCGTTGGTGTAGAGCTCTCCTTTCAACTCTTTCAGCGTCTCCGTAAGAACAGCTAAACCTCGGGAGTCGTGAGATCATCCAGAACAGAAATTTCATAATTCCCAGATCTTCTCTCGTTCAGCTTGATTTTTCTTTTATCAGCATCCTGAATTCCAGCCTTCATGAACTCTGGAACTGCTGTTAACTAGGAAAGTGGAACCTCTTGCAGCACTCTCCATCTACTCCAACTGGAGGTGGAACCTCTTGCAGAACTCTCCATCTACTCCATCTCGACTCCAGCTCAACTTGGGTTGAACTAGAAAGTACCAACATTTAAAGGGCTCTATTTCCGGTTCATTTTGGGAGTTTCTGATTGGTCGATGGACCAAAACAGAGGTGTGTTTTGTGATGTAAGGTGTTATGAAAAGTCAAGGAAAAAGATTAAGATTGTTTAAGAACAGACAAAAGATATTATGAAGAACTTCAGACTTCGTGGAGTCAATTCTCTAGTATCTTGCTGTAAAAGTTAAACATGACATTTCTTTTTCAGTAAACTTGCAGTTGACCGAAACTTGAACTTTGACAAACTTACACACTTGCTCATTGAAGACAGAAAATCAGACAATGCATCATTAACCTGATTTCTTCTTGGAATGAGGATTAAAAATCGTTATTACTGTTTCACAGTTGATTTAAAAATGAGTAGTTCACTTCAACATTTAAACATTGTTTGAACTAACACAATTTGATTATCAAACATTTGTAAAACAGTAATGATAATCGAAAATAGTCTTCTTTCACTTGATTAATTCAAGAAAGAAAGTCTCAGGATGGGTCAACCTGTATTTCTGGATTCAAATCAATGAAATGACAGTTTCTGTCCCATATGGTCCTTAAGGTCAAATCCTGACCTTAGGCTTAGTTCACTACATACTTTGGAAATCATCGCCTGTCCATGGGGATGAATTCCAACATGAACTTACGCCTT
>NW_023618865.1:7476-9006 GCF_014905685.2 Nematolebias whitei
TCTGGATTCAAATCAATGAAATGACAGTTTCTGTCCCATATGGTCCTTAAGGTCAAATCCTGACCTTAGGCTTAGTTCACTACACATGAAAGAACTAGCAACAGCCTTGATGTTACCTGCAAAGGTAACCATCGTAAAGTGTAAAGGACATGACACAGAGACATCAAACACGGCCAGAGGAAACTCTCAGGCTGACCAGGAGGCCAAGAGGGCATCAGGCTACATCACTGGGTGTCAGATGATGCTTGTTACAGCTGAAGAGGAATGTGGAATGAGATGGGATGCTGAAACGGTAGCCTGTTGTCAACAAGGAGCAGCTCCACAGGAAAAATCAGTGTGGATTGAATATGGTGCTGAACAAAAGGATGATGGACTCTGGACAGGACCAGGAAACAGCAGATGGGTCCTACCATTGACCTTAAAGAGGAGAGTTTTTGAAGAAGCACATGGTTTGGCTCATGTGGGCGCACACCAGATGGGAAAAATGTACTTAATTTGTGGCACCCTCACATGAAATCTATGATTAAAGCATTTGTGAAAAGCTGCACTGTGTGTAATTTGTACAACTCTAAACCAACCATTAAAACGCGTGAGCAAGGGAAATTTCCAATAAACATGACACCGGGTCGGGAGATAATTATTGATTACACAGATATGATTCAAGCGATACGAGGATTCAAATATCTGTTGGTTTGTGTGGATGCCTTCACAGGGTGGCCAGAAGCTTGGCCTACAAAAAAAGAGGACAGTCAAACAGTTGTTAAGTGCTTAATAAACCATTATATACCGAGACACGGGTTTCCAACTAAAATAAGGTCGGATAATGGAACGCATTTTAAAAACTCAGATCTTCAGAAGGTTGAAAAAGCATTAGGATTGAAGCATGCTTTTGGGACAGTTTACCACCCTCAATCTCAGGGGAAGGTTGAAAGATTAAACAGAAACCTCAAACAAAAAATATCAAAGATCTGTCCAAGAAAGTTCAATCTGGTCCTCTGGACATTCAAAAAAAAAAAAAAAAAAACAAAAAAAAAAAAAATGTAGAAACGTTTCGTCTCTCATCCAAGAGACTTCCTCAGTCTGAGCTGCTGTTTTCAGCTCAGTCTCTTAAATAGCACCTTCTCAGAGTGGATCAGCCAGTTTTGCTGCTGACAACCAAAACCAACTGATCACATGCTCAAGAAGGACCATCAGCCTAACAAAGGATCATTCACATATGGGGAGCAATATTATAGGCAGAAACATGGGTGTGCTATGGGGTTGTGGGGGGGGATATTCTTTGTGAAAAGAAACCGTCCATCATTAAACAGGGGTGGAGGCCTCCGGGTTCAATTGTCCCCCTCTTACAATGCTGTGATTGCTGGTATCACTCAACCCCCTTTGAATAGTAAACAGCCATCAGTGTGCTAATGATCCTTTGTTAGGCTGATGGTCCTTCTTGAGCATGTGATCAGTTGGTTTTGGTTGTCAGCAGCAAAACTGGCTGATCCACTCTGAGAAGGTGCTATTTAAGAGACTGAGCTGAAAACA
>NW_023618865.1:9106-22684 GCF_014905685.2 Nematolebias whitei
ACTGTAAGGGTGGAGGGCCCGAGGAAACACAAGGAGAAACCAAAGACCTGAAAAAACTACGGCAACACACAAGCAGGGAACACAAAGGATTTGGACGGTCAAGAGACCGTCCCTAGGAGTCATTGTTCCGGCGGGCAGCCGGGAGGCTGGCCATCAAACCGGACTAGGTCAGGGGGGCGGCCGGGAGGCTGTCCAATACATAGGACCAGAGAGACCGCGGCAGGCGGCGATGAGGACTTGGAGAACGCAGCATGCGTCAAGGAGTCCTGGGGAGCTGTAGCATGCGTCAAGGAGGCCTGGAGCTCTGCAGCAGACGACGGAGAGGCCTAGAGCTCTGCAGCAGATGACGGAGAGGCCTGGAGCTCTGCAGCAGACGACAGAAAGGCCTGAAGGTCTGCAGCAGACGATGGAGAGGCCTGGAGGTCTGCAGCAGACAACGGAGAGGCCTGGAGCTCTGCAACAGACGATGGAGAGGCCTGGAGCTCTGCAGCAGACGACGGAGAGGCCTGGAGCTCTGCAGCAGACGCAGGAACAGGAACAGAATCTTCTGCGGCAGGAGCAGGAACAGAATCTTCTGCGGCAGGAGCAGGAACAGAATCTTCTGCGGCAGGAGCAGGAACAGGAACAGAATCTTCTGCGGCAAGAGCAGGAACAGGAACAGAATCTTCTGTGGCAGGAACGGAAACAGGAACAGAGTCATCTGCGGCAGGAACGGAAACAGGAACGGAGTCTTCTGCGGCGGCGGCAGGAACGGAGTCTTCTGCGGCTGCGGTAGGAACATAGTCCGTCTGGAACCCCTCGGAACAGGAGAGATGAGGAGCGTCTGCCGGGACCCCCTCGGAACAGGAGAGCTGAGGAGCGTCTGCCGGAACCCCCTCGGACTAGGAGAGATGAGGAGCGTCTGCCGGAACCCCCTCGGAACAAGAGAGGTGAGGAGCATCTGCCGGAAGCCCCTCGGAACAGGAGAGGTGAGGAACGTCTGCCGGGCCCCCCTCGGAACAGGAGAGGTGAGGAGCATCTGCCGGAAGCCCCTCGGAACAGGAGAGGTGAGGAACGTCTGCCGGGACCCCCTCGGAACAGGAGAGGTGAGGAGCGTCTGCCGGGACCCCCTCGGAACAGGAGAAGTGAGGATCCACCTCAGGGGCTGCGTGCAGCGTGGAATCCACCTCAGGGGCTGCGTGCAGCGTGGAATTCACCTCAGGGGCTGCTTGCAGCGTGGAATCCACCTCAGGGGCTGCGTGTAGCGTGGTATCCGCCTCAGGGGCTGCGTGCAGCGTGGAATCAGAGATGGCAGTGACAACAGGGGTTTTTAAAGTCCCTATCTTAGTTAGTAAAAAATCATACTCGGGCAGCCAAGAAAGACCAGGAATAGATAATAAAAAATCCTCCATCTGGGACAAAATGATGTTGATGGAAGACGGGTTAGCTTTAGCTGAATGGAATAAATCTAGTAAGGTTTGATTAATTTGTAAAATTTCTTCGGGTGAAAATGAGTGAAAAAAGAGAATGTCTCTATGTGGGGGTGTGGTAGTGCCGCCCCCACCGGAAACCTGGAAGGTGAGGCGGCGGAACACGCCCCCACGGAGTCACTGGGAATACGCTCGGGAGGTACGATCAGGCTGGGTCGGACAGCCGCGGCGCGGAGTGGCGGTGAGAGGCCGGATTCCGCCCCCACCAGGAACCTGGAAGGTGAGGCGACGGAACCCGCCCCTGTGGTGTCAAGTGGACCAGACTCACCGAACCGAACAGGAGTGGACCGGAGCTCCCGCGGGACGTTGGATCTCGCCCCCACCAGAAACCTGGGAGGTGAGGCGGCGGATCCCGCTCCCACAGAAACACCGGAACCAGCTCTAAAATTCTGCTCAGCCGACGAGACTGGGCCGGTCGCCAAGGACTGCCTCCGGAACCGTTTTCTGCCACTACGGCGGCAGTTTGACGGCAGAAGGACAGGGACTGAGTGGAGCTTGTCCATCTATGGCTCGTGGAGGGAAAAAGAAAAAAGGTGAGTTTGCCGAGAGAGATCCTGCCCGCTGGGTTCTGGTCTGGTCGCGTCGTAATGTTAGGATTTTCTAGGCAGGAGCGAACCCAGTAGTGCAGACAGGGACTCAACTCGGCAGAATACAAAAATAGGAATTTAATGATAAATAAAGATACAAAATAACAGGCTGACGGGGCAGCAAAACTTACATGAACAGGAAGATGTCACGATTCACGCCTGTCTGAGTTTATATTTTTGTCACGTTGTTCACTGCTTGGTGTCTGTGGATTTTCCCCTCTGCTATCCTTCTTATTTTTATGTGTTTCTCTTTGGTTTTGAGACTTTTATTTCTGCAGCACTCTGTCTGTTTCTCTCTGCTGGCTGCATGATAGTTTAAATTTGTCTTTCCTTCACTTCACTCTGCACTGATTAGTTTTCATTAGCTGCACCTGTCGCTGCACCCTTTATAAACCTGGTCTGTCCACAGGGTGAGCGCCAGATAGTCGAAAACAGCTTGCCTGCCAATAGATATCCCGCGCTACTTTCCTTTATAGTCTCATGTCCTTTCATAGTTTCCCTCCTGCCTTGTTTTGCCTGCCCTGCTCCTGTCCCTCCTCCCGGTCTTCGTATCCTCGCCTCTGTTCGCTTGCTTCCTGGTTATCGACTCCGGATCGTCTGACTTCGCCTCTCGCCTGCTCCTTTGGATTTATTCCTCTCCTGCTGGTTCTCGACCCACGCCTGCTCCTGACCTGCCTATCGCCCGCTCCTGCATGGTACTGTCGCCTCTCTGCTCTCTGGTTTTGACCCTCGCCTGCACGACTACGCCTCCCGCCTCACGGATCGGGTTCTGGTTCGGCGCCGCTGCGGATCAGCGCTTTTCATCCATCCATCCATCCTTGGGTTCAACGCTGCAGCCGGCTGACTCTCTTCACCGGGATCATTCCTCCTGCAGTGGGCACATCAGCTTGGAGCGACTCATTAATCCCACGTCCCCTTCAACCAGAGTAACGACTCGTTCCAGCCCAAGCTCTTAGATCGACACCAGAACCAGTTCTTTCTTTGAGAAGCCAGACTCTCTCCAATAAACTTTTATATTTAGTTTCAAGTGTTTGTGGTGATTTTGGTCCAGTATTTGAAGGGGTTCGTTACAGAAGATAAGGCATGGGAAACTCAGGAGGACTCAGGGGACACGGAAGACTCAGGGAACTCAGAAAACTCAGGGGAACACAGGAGACCCAACGAGTATGATGCAACAATGAATAAGACTGACAGACGGCTTATATACAGGGACAAGACGAGACGTGATTACGAACAGCTGGGACGAGACAAGGGTGGCACTAATAGAACTAACGAGGGAGCACTAGGGAACACAGACACAAACCGGGCCACCAAATGGTACCATCCTTACACTTTTCTTCCTTCAGCCCACTGTAGGGCTGCAATTAGGGCCCTTACCTCAGCCCTCTGTGCTGACTGAGCTCCCTGTAGTCTCTCCTGAGCTATTGTCTCATACCCCTGGTCTGTTTGATGTACCACCGCGTAGCCAGCACTGAGCTGTCCATCCTCTTGACGTAAACAACTACCATCACTGAATAGAACATGTTCCTCCTCCAGAGGTGCGGCTTCTAGGTCTGGTCTAACCTTCTCATCTCTCTCCACCCTCTTTTGGCATGCATGTGGTTCCCTAGTGCCTACTCTATCTGCCATGTTAATCCCTTCATGAGTAAACAACAAGTTTGGTGCTTCCAAGATTTTGTTTATACGCTGTTGTCTTAATGGTGACATAGTGAAGTTTTGTGAGTTAACATATGCAACTACACTGTGTGAGGTCAACACATGTAGAGAATGTCCCATCACCAGATGAGCTGTTTTCTGAATCAGTTTGGCCAGACCTGCTGCATGTTGTGTGCATGGCGGATGTCTTTTTTCTGTGTTCTCTAGCATAACGCTAACATACCTTAATGTTGTCCTACCCCCCTCATGTTTCTGAAACAAGACACCATTTATCACTCCTCCTGTTTCAGAAACATCCAAATAGAAGGGTTTTCCGTAGTCAGCGAGAGCTAACTCAGCTGCTCTGCTGAGATGCTGTTTTATGTCAATAAATGTTCTTTCAGCCTCCTCAGTCCATTCCAATGGAGCTGTGAGGTTTCTCATTCCTTTCTGTTTAACCAAGGCGCGCAAAGTTTGTGTTAGGCCTGTGTAGTTTGGGATGTAATTTCTGCTGTAACCTGTCAGGCCCAGAAATGACAGCATTTCTTTCACTGTCCGCGGTTTTGGATGATGTATGATGGTGTCGCGGTGTGAATAAGAAAGGCCTGCTCCCTTCTGAGAGATAATTCTCCCTAGGAAAGATACTTGTTTTTGCGTCACTTGGAGTTTATTTTAACTTACTTTAAACCCGGAGACATGTAGCTGTCGCAACACGGCTTCGGTGGCTTGTAACGAGTCTTGTGCAGTATGACTTGCGATTAACAAATCATCAACATACTGGACAAGCACCGTGTCCTGTGGCAGTTCTATATCGCTTAGAGCTTGTTTTAACACTTGATTGAAAATCCTCGGTGAGAGCGCAAACCCTTGCGGCAGTCTCGTATATCGCAACTTTTCTCCACGATATGTGAATGAAAATATGTCTCTACATTCTTCTGCGAGGGGAAGGCAGAAGAAGGCGTTCGCGAGCTCCAGGCAGCTGAACCATTCATGTTCTGGGGTCAGGTTACTTAAGGCCACATAGGGATTCGGTACTGGCACGGTGGGCGTGACCAGTAGTTTATTTATGGCTCTCAAATCATGTGCCATACGAAAGTTGCCTGTACCTGGCTTTTGTACAGGTAAAATTGGTGTGTTCCAATCAGAGTATGAGGGTTCCAAGACCCCACTTTGTTTTAACCCCTCTATAGTTTCAGAAATTCCCTCTTCAGCGACGGGTTTGTGTGGATATTGTTTTAGCCAAATGGGATATGTGTTTTAGACCTGAAACGATACGGGAGCGCAGTTTGTCAGTCCCACGTCCGTGGGTCCTGCAGACCATAACGATTCAGGCATTCTATCCATCAGCTGACACGCGAGCGGGTGGTCAGTCTGTTCACGTCCATGCTCCATGGGGAGGACATTGTGCTACATCATTTGCTTCAGAATCCACTGAATAACACTTACAGCTAGGCGAGAACCACATGTGGTACAGCTGTTTTTACCCAGTCTCTGGCTTCTGAAGCCATTTTTACCATTGGACCCAAATCTTTAGCTTGATATTTTGGATTTAAGCTCAGTGATATGTGAGGCACTGCTTCTGTGCTCATCATATACCAAGCTTCTTGGTCTAGAGTTAAGTTTACAATAGCTGCCACCCCTTGTTTTCCCGCATAAATGTTACCTGTTTTAATTGACCAGATTTTCCCTTGTAGTTGCTCTGCAAAGTGATCCTGAAAAACCTCGTCACCTTTTCTGTCATAACTGTCACGATCCTCAGTGTTGGAACCCAATTGCAGAGAGGCGAGCGAGGCAGGAGTTCAAAAACAAAAACAATTTATTTTTAATAACAAAACAAAAGGCTGTCGGTGCAGCAAAACTTACTTGGGCAGACAGGATCAGAAACAAGGCAGAGCAGATCATCAGGGGGGACAAAAAACAGACAAGACAGAAGAGGACTGAGATGTCTGTGAACACAGAACAATCACCGGACAAGGAGTGAAGGAGAGAAAGGCTTTTTATATAACAGAGGGAGAGTGAGTAATGAGAGCACCTGGGCAGGTGGCTGATGAGGAACAGGTGTGAATGATAAAGACTGAGTGGAGAGGCAGACTGAGGAGTGAGTGGAAAATAACAGAATCAGATAAACAGAAAATCACACACAGAGCAGAACAACAAAAACATAAAGAGCAGACAGAGACAGAACCTGTCAAACAGAACTCAGAATGTAATTAAAGTGACACATTTACAAAGCACCTTGAAAAGGAAGGAAATGATTTAGTTTGTGGGATAACAGGACCAGATACACAAAAACAGAAAACACACAAAGAGCAGAGGCTTAGGCAGATGGGGGGGGCAGCGGGGGCCGCTGACCGTGACAATAACAGAGGGTTACATGTAAGGGGTCTGAGAGCGGTATGTATGGCTCAAGAGTCCAGAACCACGGCTCCCATGCCAGGTAAGCAGAGAAAACACCCATTCCCCCAGGGATCTCAGGTTCAATCAGCCCCCAGTAGATGTCAGCATACTCGTCTTGGATGGGTTGGATCACACATTGAAAGTGAGAAATGGTGACCTGGCCACAGTTCAAGGTGGTTCCATCCGGGAGCCAGACAATCAGTCCATCAGGTGCACAAAGAATGGACGCTCCAAGCTTTATGAGAAGATTTCTCCCAATGAGATTCGCTGGTGCATTTTTCGCAATCACAAAAGGATGGACCAGTGTTTGTGTTCCCACTTTAGTGGTAAGGGGAACTGTTACAGGCAGTCTCTGTTTTACCCCAGAAAATCCAACAACCTCCACTGACTGCTGTGACATCTGGCAGCCAGGTGGTGTGTGGTTGATTGTTGAAAATGTCGTTCCAGTTTCGACTAGAAACGGCAATGTGTCAGTTCTCACTTCGACATCTAGCATTGGGTCTGCCCCTCCCCAAGTATATAGGATTTTCTGTGGGTCGTCTCATTGCTCTTGTGAGCCCCTCCCTCCTTGAATCTGAGGGGGCACTCCTGCCTGCTGCTGGTATTGTGTTTGGCCTCTCATAGTTTGCTGGTACGGCTGTTGTTCCCACATTGGCTGGTGGGGAGGTGGGCCTGGGTACATGCAATCTCTCGCCCAGTGCCCCTGCTGACCACAGAGGAAACAAGCATCCCCCTGCCATCCCCAGCGCGAGACGCCACGTCCCTAACCCCTCCGCGCTGCACCGCCACCCCTTCTCCCTCGTCCAGCTCCCCTGGCTGGATGTCCCCCTCTGGCCCGCGGACCAGATGTTTCAGACCACTGTTGCACAGCAACTACCCCTGGTGTGGAGGTTTCGACACCCTCCTGAACCGCCATTTGTTTTTTCTCTTTCACTTTTTTCTCCTCATTTATTTTTTGTTTGGCGTCATTCAATTTAAGCTTAACCAAGTGATTTTTCATGTCCTGTAACTCATTTGCTTCCTTCTCTCTCTGTTTTTTAGCATATTTAAGACGATGTACCACATGTCTCTCCCACCTCTCAGCATCAGCTGCAAGTAAGTCAGCGTTTTTTCCGAGGTCATCTAGGCAAACCATCAAGTACAGCCTTCCTAAAATACGGTTTTTGTTGTTGAGATTGCGCATGTCTACCAGTGATTTTCAACCAAGCATCCTTACTTTGTTCTATAAACTCAGGAGGCTCCATGTTCTTGTCCCAGTTAAACTCTGGGATGGGCATTCCTAATGGCAGTGGATACAGTTTTCTGATGATGGGAGATATCAGATGGAAAAACTCATGCAGTGGTCTCTCGTCTGGCAAAGCTGAAACAGCAATCTGGTGGTGGCCCACATCGATAACAGTGTTCATAACAGCCTGTACCATTACATGATTCGCACACCTAGCCAAAATGGCTTTAAGGTCACTCACAGCTAGTGTATGTCCTAAAGTCAGAGTGTCCAGTTGGTCTAACCACCTCAACCCTCCCTCTGAAATAGGTGGCAGCTTATCTACAATGGCCTCTAAATCCCTCATAGCAAATGGTTTATATCTCCGAGCTCCCCCCGACAGTCCTGGTATGGTGATTAACGGCAAATTGCTCCCTACGGTGTCCCCAGTCAGGTGCAGTCGTGTCTCCTTATCCTCAACTACGTAATCTGTCTGGTCTCGAACTTGGTGCCCCAGGTCGTCATAAGTCAACCTATCTGTCTGCTTCCTCTCTCTGGCTAGTCTCCTACCTATAGGCTGCTCCTCATCTGAATCTTCAAACGTCCCAGTCAGTTCTCCTTCAAAATTCACTGTTTTCTGCATTTGTTCTGATGTAGTTGCTACTCGAGTCTTCGCTGATTTTTTCCTCCCAACACCTTGAGTGCTCGTTCCTGCCTCTGCTGCTCGTGTTGTCTCTATTCCAGTCGCTCCTGAGTTTGAGGCTCCTCTCAGAGGTTGTTGGTTCTGTCCAGAATGTCTCGGTCATTGGTCCTGTTCAGCCAGCTGCTGGCTGATGTCTCTTCTTCGTTCTGCTTCCATCCTTCGGCTCATCCCTCCTTCATCACCTGCCTCCTCTTCCACTTCTTTCAAGCTCTCATTCCCTATGTGTACGGTCCCTGATGTCACGTGCATTACTGGGTCACTCCAGCAGGGGGCGCCGTTGGACAGGTCTGAGAAGTCACATAGGGTGGAGGTTGTTTCCCTGTGTGCTCCTCCTGATTCAACCCCTGCACACTCTGGCAAATGAGTGCCAGTTCTTCATAAGCTTTTTTGACTCTTGCATAGTTCTTTTGGTCCTTTTTAATTTGTCTGCGGCCCCAGAAAGACTTGCATGTCACCATTTTTTCTGCGAGTCCCTGCATCTCCAATTGTATTTGCTTGACTCTGTCCCACACTATTTTCATGAGTGGCTGTCTGGAATTCTCATCTTCTATTCCGACCAGCTGTGTCAACATCGCATCTAGTTCTCTCCTTCTTGCTCCGTCTCTCACATAAACTCGGTTGATTACCGCTACTACCCGATTTGATTGTTTTTTCACGGTTTTATATATCATATTACTCTGCTCGGGGGCTCCATCTCTCATTCAGCATATACCACTCTCATACGGCCCTCAAACTTTATTTTGTAATCCTTTCACTCCACGAGCTGCTGACCACGCGTTGATCGGAGCACACACAAGCCTCGACCCAAAAGCAGTGTCAGCTTGTTGTTACACCAATCAAAACACTTGATCAGAAACCTCCACCCGAGGTGTCTTTTGCTCGCATATTCATGCACAGAGATGAGCCTCACTCCTTTCACACACACACACACACAGACAGATGAGTCTGCGCGTCTCCCCTCTGTTTCCTTGTTCTTTAAACAACACTCTATATATTTTCTTCTCTCCTTTTTATGCATTTTAATTGTTTAAAAAAAAAATTTCATCGCCTCGTGTGCGGAATTTTAAATTATGAGTTATTTTTTCATCGCCTCGTGTGCGGAATTTTAAATTATGAGTTATTTTTTCATCGTCTCATGTGCAGAGTTTTTTAATTTTGAGTTTTTTATTTTTATTTTTATAGCATGGTTTCTCCTTTTATTAATTTATTCACGCATTTTCCACAGTCCCCGACTCGCGTTTTAATCCTAGTTTTATTTGCCAATTTCGTCCGTTTAAGGGGTCCCTCAATTCCCCAGCCCGACGTCAGCTGAGCTCACGTGACCCCGTCTACGTTTAACTACCGGCCCGTCGATCGATAGGAGGCGCGCTACTGCAGAGATACTACTAGGATTTTTCTTCTTACCTTATTTCTGTTTTTGGCCTTCTTAGTCTTTTTATCCAGTTATTTCTCTTTTGTTATTTTCTTCTCTTATCTCTTATTCTTATCTTCACTTTTCTCTTTGACCTTAATCTCAGTGCTTCTCTCTTTGTTATTTGTACTCTATTATTCTATTATTCTGCACACTTTAAGCTCCGTGCTCAATGCTTCTAGTTATTATATTAACCTTAACTGCTAATCCTCCTTTATTTCAGGAGACAGAACATACCATGCTCACCCAGAGGCTTCAATTTGGTTTACGGCCGAATAGCGGAGTTTTTGGGCCTTTCGGCCAACTTAGGTAACCCGCTTACCTGTTATTTATGTGAGGTGCCTCTCCTCTGGATGCGAACGGTCGCTCCGCTCATGGGTCGAATCTCACCGCTCCTCGTGTGCTCGAAGGTCATCACGTCGGGGTCACCATCTGAAGAGTTTGGGGTGTTCAAATGACCCGAGCACAGAATTTCAGGAGCACTTCACCTTAGTATTAAAGATTTAATTGAGACAAAGTTAAAGTATGCAGATATTACATGTAATCAGAATACAGTCTGAGGAACAAAGTCAGAGCGAACCTTGCCTGGTCAATCAGCCTCGTTTTTGTTCAACCAAACTCTGTGTATGAGCGAGATTTATAGGTTTCTCATGTCCCGCCCTTTCGGGTTCGGACAGACTTGTGATTGGGTGTCAAAACCTCTTGATGGTCCGAGTGACACCATGTTCAGCCACTCAGGAGCAGATCTTATCTCCATGGTTACTCCGAAGGCCGCAGACAGCCTTGGTCATTCTTCTACTGATAAGGGTTAATTTACGAGCTTTGTTTTGGAACGCAGGAACACTTACTCTCCAGCTTGTAGTTTGGCTTTCGTCTGTATAAAGCTTTAAAACACGATTCCTGTGTGTCTGAACTATTATTAATGTGAGAGCATAAATACTCAACCTGTGTTAAGTATAAAGTATATGAATGTTGTGATTTAGCGTTATTTATGTTAATCAATGTGTGAGCAGTGTGTCACATTGCTGGGCCCTCAACTCTCAGCTGCTTTACTCAGAGAACAAAGAAGGATTGTTTCCTGTTGCACAAACAAGTGTCTTACCTGTCTCTGTTTCCCTCAGAATTATATCAAATGTGAACTTGTATGATTATCCTTAGCACTTGTGAGATTATATATAAAACATAGTAAACACTTTAGAATTAATGCAGGCCTGTAAATATAGTTCAAACCCTTGAATTCAGACACGCACACACCTTGTAGGAAATGCATCATTTCACATCATCAGAGAAATGTCAAGGCTTGTCAAAAGATATAAAAAGATATAAAAGATATCAAATCCAACATTTCATTTGGGTATGAAATTATATGTAGATGTAGGATTATGTAAAAACTGCTGTATCCAGTTAGCTCTAATTTGTATAGGCTTCGCCCTTTAAGGCTGTCGCTGGTGGGTTTATCCCGTCATGCAAAGCATAGCACTGAAAAATTTACTCCACGCCCACCTGTTGTGTGGGCCCCACCCAGTCCGTATAAATTACGTTAAGAGCGGGTAATCGGCTCCCATATTTTCTTCAGCAAGCTAATAGCACTGTCAGAAGAACGAAGCAGGGAAGTTGTCCAGCTTGACCGGCACAACCTTTGTTAAGGCTGCCTGGGTCCCTGCCACGCCAACCTCCTGCCGTCCCAGTGAGTTCTTCCTCCCCGAGAAGAAGCAGACGAGCAGCCTTGTTTCAAGGTAAGCGCCAAAGAATATTTTTTCAGTGCGGGTCGCTATACCCGTTGGACGACGCCATCAACGCTTTTTTCTTTTTAACGCTGTCTCTCGGAGCGAATCGGATGGTTCCCCAGGGACAGGCGACGTCAGCAGCAGCCTCCGCTGCTCACTCCCTCCTGGAGAGCGTAGTGTCGGAACGAGGGGAGCTGAGCAGATGCTCACCCCCCCGGGCCTTTTCGCATCGGTGATCACACCGCTCCCAGCTGTCGGTGCCCTCCTCTCGGAGCTGCCCAGCATAATCTAGGAGGCGGCTGACATGAAGGGACTTTTTTCCGTTCTCTCCTCTCCCCGCCCAGATCAGATGATCTAGCGGGAAGGTTTTTAGCTCCACCCCGGCTTGCAGTCCTGATCTCGTCTGGCCTCGTTTCCCAGCAGTGACGTCCTACTGGACCGAGGCTACAGCCGGACCTGGTAGACTGAGAGCGCCGGTTTCCACATTCACGCCCATCACCAGAGTGGAGGGGTTTTACTGAGCGGAATTTCCCTCGGTGACCCCCTGGAGCCAAGCCTCGCGGAGGCTCTCGGAGCAAGATGTCCAGGTTGGACCAGCATCCTGCACCTCCGGGGAAGCATGACCAGACGGTGACGTCGCTCTCCAACCGAGCTCACCAGTATGCATTCCAGGCGACCGCAGCGAACAATAACGTTGCGCCGCTGACGTACAGCATCTCAGAGGCTGGAGGGAACAGATCTGCTGGAGAGTGCCGTGGCTAGAGACTGCAGAGACGTGCCACAGCTGCAGCAGCATCTTCTCGCTCCGCTCCGCCGCCAGCCCCTCCCGTCAAGAGTACAGCCCTCCTCATCCCGACAAACAGCGGTGCTGCGTTTCTCCAGAGAAGATTCAAAATGATTAATTGCGGAGGATGTGTGTGTGCATAATGATGGTTTGAGTTTTGGAATAAAACGTAAACATCATTCAGGAATTAAAGTGTCTGATTTCAGCCTGACTGTCAGTTTGTATGATCTCACAGAGGCTTCTCCTCACACATCCTCCACACAAAGCGAGCCGGTGTCTTCCAAATAGGTTTTTAATCACCGCAGCCCAAGAAAACACACAAAATGCGCACGTGAGTGACACAGCAGCCAAAGTAAATGGTAAATGGTAAATGGACTGTACTTATATAGCGCCTTTCTATCTTATTTCAAAACACTCAAAGTGCTTTACACTACAATCTGTGTCCTCATTTACCCATTCATACAGCTCTCTACTAGATCACTACAAAGCTAACTGAACAAATCATTCTAAAGAGACTAATCAATGCTTTAGATCACATTCATACACTGATGGGACACACATCAGAGGCTATGAGGGATTCAGTGTCTTGCCCAGGGACACTTTGACATGTGACTGCTGGTGGGTTCGAACCCCCAACTCTCGCATTGGAGGACGACTGCTCTAACCACTCAGCCACAGCTGCCCCAATGAATGTTTTCAGCAGACCAAGTCCAGCGGAAAACCTCGCTCTCAGCCCAAGCTGTGCGCTGCCTCCTCTGACCGCAGCATGACAAATGCACCCCCCCATCTGGATGGACCCCCAAGTCCATCCAGATGTCTCTGCATGGACTTGATTTTGTGTTTCTGGACTCAAATCAATGAAATACAGTTCTTGTCCCAGGAAGGCCCTCAAGGTCAGGATTTGACCTGAGGCTTAGTTCACTACAGTCCCCCCTTTGGAAATCATCGCCTGTCCATGGGGATGAATTCCAACATGAACTTACGCCTTCGAATGTCCTTGAGCTTGATGTAATCCAGCAAGGAAAACAAAAGTCAAAGGATGTAATCCCACAATGTTTTTGGTAATTCCATTGTGTTGATGGTAATTCCATAATGTTGTTGGTAATTCCATTGTAGCAATGCTTTAACCCCTTGGAAACAGAGTCTGTAATCCATTGGAAAAAGTCATATAATCCACAACGGTAAATCCACAACGAATGGAGGTGTTGATTGATCAGCATACAGAGGGGTTCCCTTGGATTGAACTGAAGATGCGGCCACTGGATGAAGATTGGAGACCAACATCAGGGTTGCAGGTCTCCTCCAGCGAAGGTCGTCTCTGGGCAACATCCAGTCAGTGCCGTTCTGGTTCAATGTGTCATGCAATTATGTGGTTTAAGGTGGGCTTATGAAGGGGATTTTACATAAGGCCTTAACCTATATGCACCTGGTGTGTAAGCTATTATGATTGGGAACAGCTACAGCTACCAGTTAAGGGTGGAACATGCTGAAAAGGGTAGTTATAGGGGTTTATACCTATAGAAGGGCATTCCAAACTATTTTTCCATTCCTAACTTGGTTTAAATTAGCTTTACATAGTAAAATATAGTTTGGTTCAATTGTCTGTTGTCTTTTAGACGAACGACTTGAGATTGGGTGTTTGGTTTCCCCATAAATGTTTT
>NW_023618866.1:0-2304 GCF_014905685.2 Nematolebias whitei
GAGAGGAGAAATGTTTTCTTCCTCTTCAGAGAATGGTGCAGGGGGGGTAGCTATTCTTTTGAGAGAAGGATTTGCTCAATGGAGTACATTAATTTACAAAGACAACACAGGGAAAATCATTATCATAGACATGAAACACAACAACAAAATCTACAGAATAATAAACATTCATGCATCCAACACAGAAACACAAAGAAAAGATTTATTCATCAGTTTAAGAAAATGGCTCACACACAGCAACAACAACATCATCATAGGTGACTTCAACGTTGTTTTAACCAAATCGGATATTTCACAAAACTGTACATTTTCAGAAGACTCCAGCAGGAATGAATTGCATAATCTCATTAGAAACAATAACCTTTTGGACATTTGGAGAATATTTCACCCTAGGGAAAGACAATACACAAGAAAACAAGTCATTTTAGATCATTTAAAACAGTCAAGAATAGATTTGTGCCTGATGTCGTCTTCTCTCATCCCCGAGGTGTCGTCCTGTCTCATCAGAGACAACGCCTGGAGCGACCACTCCTTCCTGGAGGTTGGGATGGGACGAGGCACCAGAAATGGGGGTCTCTGGTGTTTGAATGCGGCTCTTCTCCAGGATGAAATCTACAGAGGTAAGATCAGTGTCCTGCTGCAGACCCTGACTGAGGAGATGGACCACACCGACAACCTGTTAGTATGGTGGGAACAGGCCAAGCAAAGAATCAAACACATCACAGTAAAGTACAGCAAACAGAAAAAGTGGAGAGAAGCACAGACTGAACACAATCTGAGGCAACAACTAAATATAGAACTAGACCTTTTAGAAAAAGATAAAACAAGAGACACCACAGACTATATATTATTTAAAAAACAGTTGGACAGGATAGAAATCAATAAATGTAGAGGAGCCATAATTCGCAGTAAGGCCAAATATTTATCAGATGGAGAAAAATCTACAGCATTCTTTTTAGGACTGGAGAAACATAAACAAATCAATTCAACAATAACTGAATTAGACAATGGAAAAGGACAAAAAATAACAGATATTACAGGCATCCTAGAAACTATTCAGAATTTTTATTCCAACCTTTTTACCACCAGAAACATTCCTCAGGAAACAATAGAAAAAGTAGTTGGTGTGGTCCACTCCTCACTCTCTAAAGACGACAGTCTCTGCTGCGATGCTCCAGTGACAATAGAGGAAATCCAATTAGCCATAAAGACACTAAACCAAAACAAGAGCCCTGGACAAGATGGCATTACTGCAGAATTTTACCAACAGTTCAAAGAACAAATCAGTACAATATTATTCAAAGTTTTCACTGTCATGGAGCAGACGGGGTGCACGCCTAGGACTTTTTCACAGGGCATCATCACCATTTTATACAAAAATAAAGGAAATAGAAACAATCTTGAAAACTATAGACCAATAAGCCTATTAAATACAGATTATAAAATTTATGCAAAATTATTATCAAATAGGTTGAAATCAGTAGTAGGAAATATCATCAGTTCTTCTCAATCATATGGCATTCCACAAAGAAACATATCAGACACAATCCTCTCAATCCACCACACCATCCAGTCAATGACAAACACCCAGGGCATCCTCTTGAGTGTAGATTTCAGCAAAGCTTTTGACAGAGTAGAGCACAATTTCTTATGGACAACTTTAAGCAGATTTGGGTTTGGACAAACATTCATCAAAAAACTACAGCTGTTATATTTAAATTCTGAAAGTAAAGTCAAATGCAATGGTCACTTCACCGATTTTTTCAGTCTACAAAGGTCAGTCAGACAGGGGTGTCCTCTGTCCTCCCTGCTCTACAGCCTGGTGGCCGAACCCCTCGCCATACTAATCAAACAAGACAAGGACATTCAAGGTATACAATCACCATTAGGAAACATCAGCAAAATCTTTCAATATGCAGATGACACAACAATCACAGTAAAAAATGAAGAAAGTTTAGAGCTGGTCATGAAACATTTACACACCTATGGTTCAGCATCAGGAGCAACAGTTAACTTTCAAAAGTCAGAAATTATGTACTGTGGTGGAGTGGTTCGGACGCCGGGCAGGTGGGCCTTCAGGGAGGTGGGGGACACCATTAAGGTCCTGGGCGTGCACCTTGGAAAGCAGCAGGAGGCGGCGAGAGATGAGACCTGGAAAAATGTTGTAACCAAAATTCAGAAACAGCTCAATTTATGGAAACAAAGGAAATTAACCATCAAAGGAAAAACGGTTATTGTTAACAGTTTAATAATCTCAAAAATCATTTATCCCCTCAGTGTTTATGACCTCCCAAATCAAGTACT